>NW_028175013.1:12500-15000 GCF_965226575.1 Pagrus pagrus
GTCTCCCCGGCTTAGGGTTAGGCGTGTGGGAGGCAGCTGGCTGGGGCTGGGGCTGGGGCCAGGGCTGGAGCCCGGCCTGGTCTCCCCGGCTTAGGGTTAGGCGTGTGGGAGGCAGCTGGCTGGGGCTGGGGCTGGGGCCAGGGCTGGAGCCCGGCCTGGTCTCCCCGGCTTAGGGTTAGGCGTGTGGGAGGCAGCTGGCTGGGGCTGGGGCTGGGGCCAGGGCTGGAGCCCGGCCTGGTCTCCCCGGCTTAGGGTTAGGCGTGTGGGAGGCAGCTGGCTGGGGCTGGGGCTGGGGCCAGGGCTGGAGCCCGGCCTGGTCTCCCCGGCTTAGGGTTAGGCGTGTGGGAGGCAGCTGGCTGGGGCTGGGGCTGGGGCCAGGGCTGGAGCCCGGCCTGGTCTCCCCGGCTTAGGGTTAGGCGTGTGGGAGGCAGCTGGCTGGGGCTGGGGCTGGGGCCAGGGCTGGAGCCCGGCCTGGTCTCCCCGGCTTAGGGTTAGGCGTGTGGGAGGCAGCTGGCTGGGGCTGGAGGGTTAGGGTTAGGGTTAGGGTAAGGGTTAGGTGTGGTGGTGAGGCGGCAGGGCCTCCGGAAGGCAGCTGGCTGGGGCTGGAGCCCGGCCTGGCCTCCCCGGCTTAGGGTTAGGCGTGTGGGAGGCAGCTGGCTGGAGGCTGGGGCCAGGGCTGGTCTCCCCTGCTTAGGGTTAGGCGTGTGGGAGGCAGCTGGCTGGGGCTGGAGCCAGGGCTGGTCTCCCCGGCTTAGGGTTAGGCGTCTGGGAGGCAGCTGGCTGGGGCTGGGGCCAGGGCTGGAGCCCGGCCTGGTCTCCCCTGCTTAGTGTTAGGCGTGTGGGAGGCAGCTGGCTGGGGCTGGAGCCCGGGCTGGTCTCCCCTGCTTAGGGTTAGGCGTGTGGGAGGCAGCTGGCTGGGGCTGGGGCCAGGGCTGGGGCCAGGGCTGGGGCCAGGGCTGGTCTCCCCTGCTTAGGGTTAGGCCTGTGGAAGGCACCTGGCTGGGGCACGGTGGAAAACACTTAGGCTGTGGAGAGGAGCAAAAAATAATTTTCGACCGTGACCACGAGAAAAACGGCCCAAGTAGGGTCCGTTTTCCCGTGGTCACGGTGGAAAACACTTAGGCTGTGGAGAGGAGCAAAAAATAATTTTCGACCGTGACCACGAGAAAAACGGCCCAAGTAGGGTCCGTTTTCCCGTGGTCACGGTGGAAAACACTTAGGCTGTGGAGAGGAGCAAAAAAAAAAATTTGACCGTGACCACGAGAAAAACGGCCCAAGTAGGGTCCGTTTTCCCGTGGTCACGGTGGAAAACACTTAGGCTGTGAGAGGAGCAAAAAAAAAATTTTGACCGTGACCACGAGAAAAACGGCCCAAGTAGGGTCATTTTTCCCGTGGTCACGGTCGAAAACACTTAGGCTCTGAGCGGAGCAAAAAAAAAATTTTGACCGTGACCACGAGAAAAACGGCCAAAGTAGGGTCATTTTTCCCGTGGTCACGGTCGAAATTTTTTTTTTTTTTCTGGGGGGGTTTTGCAAGCGCCCTTCCACCGTGACCACGGGGGCCGTCTCCCGTGGTCACGGTCGAGAGTTGTTCCTGGGGGGGTTTTTCAAGCTACCTTCTGTACGCTTATGGGAAGGGGAGTACCAGGGGAGCGAAAAAATAATTCTAAGTGTTTTCGACCGTGACCACGGGAAAACGGACCCTACTTTGGCCGTTTTCTCGTGGTCACGGTCGAAATTTTTTTTTTTTTCTGGGGGGTGTTTGCAAGCGCCCTTACACCGTGACCACGAGAAAACGGGCCCAAGTAGGGTCCGTTTTCCCGTGGTCACGGTCGAAATTTTTTTTTTTTTCTGGGGGGTGTTTGCAAGCGCCCTTCCACCGTGACCACGAGAAAACGGGCCCAAGTAGGGTCCGTTTTCCCGTGGTCACGGTCGAAATTTTTTTTTTTTTTCTGGGGGGTGTTTGCAAGCGCCCTTCCACCGTGACCACGAGAAAAAGGGCCCAAGTAGGGTCCGTTTTCCCGTGGTCACGGTCGAAGTATTTTTTTTATTTTTTTATTTTTTTTCCTGGGGGGTGTTTGCAAGCGCCCTTCCACCGTGACCACGAGAAAAAGGCCCAAAGTAGGGTCCTTTTTCCCGTGGTCACGGTCGAAATTTTTTTTTTTTTCTGGGGGGTGTTTGCAAGCGCCCTTCCACCGTGACCACGAGAAAAAGGGCCAAAGTAGGGTACTTTTTCCCGTGGTCACGGTCGAAATTTTTTTTTTTTTTTTCTGGGGGGTGTTTGCAAGCGCCCTTCCACCGTGACCACGGGGCCGTTTCCCGTGGTCACGGTGGAAAGTCGTTCCTGGGGGGGTTTTGCAAGCCACCTTCCGCACGATTACAGAAACCCAGTTTTCGAAAACAGAGGCCTCCAGAGCTGGGCCTCGGGACACCGGCAGACTTCTTCCCAGGCCACGGGGTGCTCCCTTCGGACACGTGCGGCGGCGGGGCGGCCCGCCAAA
>NW_028175012.1:0-33686 GCF_965226575.1 Pagrus pagrus
TGATTTTTCATTCAAATATTCATGAAAAATAGAAATTCCACTAAAATCCAATAAAAACTGCTGTGTCTCATTCTACCAGTATAACAAGACATGTCGGCATTGATTTGGAGTCGATGGCTCAAATGACCTGGGAGCTATTGAAAAAATCGGGCGGTGTATTCGCCAAAAATGGTGATTTTTTGACAACAATATTCATGAAAAATAGAAATTCCACTAAAATCCAATAAAAACTGCTGTGTCTCATTCTACCAGTATAACAAGACATGTCGGCATTGATTTGGAGTCGATGGCTCAAATGACCTGGGAGCTATTGAAAAAATCGGGCGGTGTATTCGCCAAAAATGGTGATTTTTCATTCAAATATTCATGAAAAATAGAAATTCCACTAAAATCCAATAAAAACTGCTGTGTCTCATTCTACCAGTATAACAAGACATGTCGGCATTGATTTGGAGTCGATGGCTCAAATCACCTGGGAGCTATTGAAAAAATCGGGCGGTGTATTCGCCAAAAATTGTGATTTTGACAACAATATCCATGAAAAATAGAAATTCCACTAAAATCCAATAAAAACTGCTGTGTCTCATTCTACCAGTATAACAAGACATGTCGGCATTGATTTGGAGTCGATGGCTCAAATGACCTGGGAGCTATTGAAAAAATCGGGCGGTGTATTCGCCAAAAATGGTGATTTTTCATTCAAATATTCATGAAAAATAGAAATTCCACTAAAATCCAATAAAAACTGCTGTGTCTCATTCTACAGTATAACAAGACATGTCGGCATTGATTTGGAGTCGATGGCTCAAATGACCTGGGAGCTATTGAAAAAATCGGGCGGTGTATTCGCCAAAAATGGTGATTTTTCATTCAAATATTCATGAAAAATAGAAATTCCACTAAAATCCAATAAAAACTGCTGTGTCTCATTCTACCAGTATAACAAGACATGTCGGCATTGATTTCGAGTCGATGGCTCAAATGACCTGGGAGCTATTGAAAAAATCGGGCGGTGTATTCGCCAAAAATTGTGATTTTTTGACAACAATATTCATGAAAAATAGAAATTCCACTAAAATCCAATAAAAACTGCTGTGTCTCATTCTACCAGTATAACAAGACATGTCGGCATTGATTTGGAGTCGATGGCTCAAATGACCTGGGAGCTATTGAAAAAATCGGGCGGTGTATTCGCCAAAAATGGTGATTTTTTGACAACAATATTCATGAAAAATAGAAATTCCACTAAAATCCAATAAAAACTGCTGTGTCTCATTCTACCAGTATAACAAGACATGTCGGCATTGATTTGGAGTCGATGGCTCAAATGACCTGGGAGCTATTGAAAAATCGGGCGGTGTATTCGCCAAAAATGGTGATTTTTCATTCAAATATTCATGAAAAATAGAAATTCCACTAAAATCCAATAAAAACTGCTGTGTCTCATTCTACCAGTATAACAAGACATGTCGGCATTGATTTGGAGTCGATGGCTCAAATGACCTGGGAGCTATTGAAAAAATCGGGCGGTGTATTCGCCAAAAATGGTGATTTTTCATTCAAATATTCATGAAAAATAGAAATTCCACTAAAATCCAATAAAAACTGCTGTGTCTCATTCTACCAGTATAACAAGACATGTCGGCATTGATTTCGAGTCGATGGCTCAAATGACCTGGGAGCTATTGAAAAAATCGGGCGGTGTATTCGCCAAAAATTGTGATTTTTTGACAACAATATTCATGAAAAATAGAAATTCCACTAAAATCCAATAAAAACTGCTGTGTCTCATTCTACCAGTATAACAAGACATGTCGGCATTGATTTGGAGTCGATGGCTCAAATGACCTGGGAGCTATTGAAAAAATCGGGCGGTGTATTCGCCAAAAATGGTGATTTTTTGACAACAATATTCATGAAAAATAGAAATTCCACTAAAATCCAATAAAAACTGCTGTGTCTCATTCTAGCAGTATAACAAGACATGTCGGCATTGATTTGGAGTCGATGGCTCAAATGACCTGGGAGCTATTGAAAAAATCGGGCGGTGTATTCGCCAAAAATGGTGATTTTTCATTCAAATATTCATGAAAAATAGAAATTCCACTAAAATCCAATAAAAACTGCTGTGTCTCATTCTACCAGTATAACAAGACATGTCGGCATTGATTTGGAGTCGATGGCTCAAATGACCTGGGAGCTATTGAAAAAATCGGGCGGTGTATTCGCCAAAAATGGTGATTTTTCATTCAAATATTCATGAAAAATAGAAATTCCACTAAAATCCAATAAAAACTGCTGTGTCTCATTCTACCAGTATAACAAGACATGTCGGCATTGATTTCGAGTCGATGGCTCAAATGACCTGGGAGCTATTGAAAAAATCGGGCGGTGTATTCGCCAAAAATGGTGATTTTTTGACAACAATATTCATGAAAAATAGAAATTCCACTAAAATCCAATAAAAACTGCTGTGTCTCATTCTAGCAGTATAACAAGACATGTCGGCATTGATTTGGAGTCGATGGCTCAAATGACCTGGGAGCTATTGAAAAAATCGGGCGGTGTATTCGCCAAAAATGGTGATTTTTCATTCAAATATTCATGAAAAATAGAAATTCCACTAAAATCCAATAAAAACTGCTGTGTCTCATTCTACCAGTATAACAAGACATGTCGGCATTGATTTCGAGTCGATGGCTCAAATGACCTGGGAGCTATTGAAAAAATCGGGCGGTGTATTCGCCAAAAATGGTGATTTTTTGACAACAATATTCATGAAAAATAGAAATTCCACTAAAATCCAATAAAAACTGCTGTGTCTCATTCTACCAGTATAACAAGACATGTCGGCATTGATTTCGAGTCGATGGCTCAAATGACCTGGGAGCTATTGAAAAAATCGGGCGGTGTTTTCGCCAAAAATGGTGATTTTTTGACAACAATATTCATGAAAAATAGAAATTCCACTAAAATCCAATAAAAACTGCTGTGTCTCATTCTACCAGTATAACAAGACATGTCGGCATTGATTTGGAGTCGATGGCTCAAATCACCTGGGAGCTATTGAAAAAATCGGGCGGTGTATTCGCCAAAAATGGTGATTTTTCATTCAAATATTCATGAAAAATAGAAATTCCACTAAAATCCAATAAAAACTGCTGTGTCTCATTCTACCAGTATAACAAGACATGTCGGCATTGATTTCGAGTCGATGGCTCAAATGACCTGGGAGCTATTGAAAAAATCGGGCGGTGTATTCGCCAAAAATGGTGATTTTTCATTCAAATATTCATGAAAAATAGAAATTCCACTAAAATCCAATAAAAACTGCTGTGTCTCATTCTACCAGTATAACAAGACATGTCGGCATTGATTTCGAGTCGATGGCTCAAATGACCTGGGAGCTATTGAAAAAATCGGGCGGTGTATTCGCCAAAAATGGTGATTTTTCATTCAAATATTCATGAAAAATAGAAATTCCACTAAAATCCAATAAAAACTGCTGTGTCTCATTCTACCAGTATAACAAGACATGTCGGCATTGATTTGGAGTCGATGGCTCAAATGACCTGGGAGCTATTGAAAAAATCGGGCGGTGTATTTGCCAAAAATTGTGATTTTTTGACAACAATATTCATGAAAAATAGAAATTCCACTAAAATCCAATAAAAACTGCTGTGTCTCATTCTACCAGTATAACAAGACATGTCGGCATTGATTTGGAGTCGATGGCTCAAATGACCTGGGAGCTATTGAAAAAATCGGGCGGTGTATTCGCCAAAAATGGTGATTTTTCATTCAAATATTCATGAAAAATAGAAATTCCACTAAAATCCAATAAAAACTGCTGTGTCTCATTCTACCAGTATAACAAGACATGTCGGCATTGATTTCGAGTCGATGGCTCAAATGACCTGGGAGCTATTGAAAAAATCGGGCGGTGTATTCGCCAAAAATGGTGATTTTTCATTCAAATATTCATGAAAAATAGAAATTCCACTAAAATCCAATAAAAACTGCTGTGTCTCATTCTACCAGTATAACAAGACATGTCGGCATTGATTTGGAGTCGATGGCTCAAATGACCTGGGAGCTATTGAAAAAATCGGGCGGTGTATTCGCCAAAAATGGTGATTTTTTGACAACAATATTCATGAAAAATAGAAATTCCACTAAAATCCAATAAAAACTGCTGTGTCTCATTCTACCAGTATAACAAGACATGTCGGCATTGATTTGGAGTCGATGGCTCAAATGACCTGGGAGCTATTGAAAAAATCGGGCGGTGTATTCGCCAAAAATGGTGATTTTTCATTCAAATATTCATGAAAAATAGAAATTCCACTAAAATCCAATAAAAACTGCTGTGTCTCATTCTACCAGTATAACAAGACATGTCGGCATTGATTTGGAGTCGATGGCTCAAATGACCTGGGAGCTATTGAAAAAATCGGGCGGTGTATTCGCCAAAAATGGTGATTTTTCATTCAAATATTCATGAAAAATAGAAATTCCACTAAAATCCAATAAAAACTGCTGTGTCTCATTCTACCAGTATAACAAGACATGTCGGCATTGATTTGGAGTCGATGGCTCAAATGACCTGGGAGCTATTGAAAAAATCGGGCGGTGTATTCGCCAAAAATGGTGATTTTTTGACAACAATATTCATGAAAAATAGAAATTCCACTAAAATCCAATAAAAACTGCTGTGTCTCATTCTACCAGTATAACAAGACATGTCGGCATTGATTTGGAGTCGATGGCTCAAATGACCTGGGAGCTATTGAAAAAATCGGGCGGTGTTTTCGCCAAAAATGGTGATTTTTTGACAACAATATTCATGAAAAATAGAAATTCCACTAAAATCCAATAAAAACTGCTGTGTCTCATTCTACCAGTATAACAAGACATGTCGGCATTGATTTGGAGTCGATGGCTCAAATCACCTGGGAGCTATTGAAAAAACCGGGCGGTGTATTCGCCAAAAATGGTGATTTTTCATTCAAATATTCATGAAAAATAGAAATTCCACTAAAATCCAATAAAAACTGCTGTGTCTCATTCTACCAGTATAACAAGACATGTCGGCATTGATTTGGAGTCGATGGCTCAAATGACCTGGGAGCTATTGAAAAAATCGGGCGGTGTATTCGCCAAAAATGGTGATTTTTCATTCAAATATTCATGAAAAATAGAAATTCCACTAAAATCCAATAAAAACTGCTGTGTCTCATTCTACCAGTATAACAAGACATGTCGGCATTGATTTGGAGTCGATGGCTCAAATGACCTGGGAGCTATTGAAAAAATCGGGCGGTGTATTCGCCAAAAATGGTGATTTTTCATTCAAATATTCATGAAAAATAGAAATTCCACTAAAATCCAATAAAAACTGCTGTGTCTCATTCTACCAGTATAACAAGACATGTCAGCATTGATTTGGAGTCGATGGCTCAAATGACCTGGGAGCTATTGAAAAAATCGGGCGGTGTATTCGCCAAAAATGGTGATTTTTTGACAACAATATTCATGAAAAATAGAAATTCCACTAAAATCCAATAAAAACTGCTGTGTCTCATTCTACCAGTATAACAAGACATGTCGGCATTGATTTGGAGTCGATGGCTCAAATGACCTGGGAGCTATTGAAAAAATCGGGCGGTGTATTCGCCAAAAATGGTGATTTTTCATTCAAATATTCATGAAAAATAGAAATTCCACTAAAATCCAATAAAAACTGCTGTGTCTCATTCTACCAGTATAACAAGACATGTCGGCATTGATTTGGAGTCGATGGCTCAAATGACCTGGGAGCTATTGAAAAAATCGGGCGGTGTATTCGCCAAAAATGGTGATTTTTCATTCAAATATTCATGAAAAATAGAAATTCCACTAAAATCCAATAAAAACTGCTGTGTCTCATTCTACCAGTATAACAAGACATGTCGGCATTGATTTGGAGTCGATGGCTCAAATGACCTGGGAGCTATTGAAAAAATCGGGCGGTGTATTCGCCAAAAATGGTGATTTTTTGACAACAATATTCATGAAAAATAGAAATTCCACTAAAATCCAATAAAAACTGCTGTGTCTCATTCTACCAGTATAACAAGACATGTCGGCATTGATTTGGAGTCGATGGCTCAAATGACCTGGGAGCTATTGAAAAAATCGGGCGGTGTATTCGCCAAAAATGGTGATTTTTCATTCAAATATTCATGAAAAATAGAAATTCCACTAAAATCCAATAAAAACTGCTGTGTCTCATTCTACCAGTATAACAAGACATGTCGGCATTGATTTGGAGTCGATGGCTCAAATGACCTGGGAGCTATTGAAAAAATCGGGCGGTGTATTCGCCAAAAATGGTGATTTTTTGACAACAATATTCATGAAAAATAGAAATTCCACTAAAATCCAATAAAAACTGCTGTGTCTCATTCTACCAGTATAACAAGACATGTCGGCATTGATTTGGAGTCGATGGCTCAAATGACCTGGGAGCTATTGAAAAAATCGGGCGGTGTATTCGCCAAAAATGGTGATTTTTTGACAACAATATTCATGAAAAATAGAAATTCCACTAAAATCCAATAAAAACTGCTGTGTCTCATTCTACCAGTATAACAAGACATGTCGGTGTAATGTCCCTGAAGAGGGAAATGTTAATGAAGACACAGACACGGTGTTAAACCTTTTGCCAGCTTCATTATAAGTCAAAAAAGAAAACATTATTACAATTTACATTCACATGTATCCACATGTTTTCATTAATACACAATACTAAATACAAAACACTGTATTCATAATGCACACAAATACTCATACTCCACATTAATGAATGATACCGGTGAGTATACTGTAGCTACATGACCGAACATAACCATTATGAACATATCGTTACTCAGCCTCTCTATCTTTCGTTCTCTTCACACGCACACACAGTGTTCTCTCAGACCTAAACAGTCTACTCCGTGAGTCACAGGTGGCTAGCTAACAAGCTAAAACCGTACGAAGTGCTACACCAGGAATGAACAATAAAACAGCATTTTCCCCGTGACTCTACTTCACGTCAGGGCATGTATGCAATGTAAACAAAAATACAGTACAATGCCATTATGCATTAACCGTGTTTTTCGTACCTGAAGAGGGAAATGTTAATGAAGACACAGACACGGTGTTAAACCTTTTGCCAGCTTCATTATAAGTGAAGCATCGAGCGGCAAGGGCTCCCCCTTCAGGCCTGTAGGCAAAACTAATCGATCATCGAATGCCAGCTTCATTACAGGTGAATCATCGAGCGGCCAGGGCTCCCCCTTCAGGCCTGTAGGCCAAACTAATCGATCATCGAAAACACATCCAAAGTGCACTGTAATGACCTTTTGTCACTTTACACACGTTTTTATCACCTCAAATGAATTGTAATGGTTTTTAACTCTTAAACACATCTTTTTAACACTTCAAATAATTGTAATGAACTGTTTTACCCTTTTTAATCTAATTTCACTAACATATTTATTAGTATTCATCTATTTATTCTGTATTTTAATCACACAATCACTCACACATGAATTCACACTATCACACACTCCCCTGCAAAATTAGATGTCGTCACGACATCACAATATTCTTGAACCGAAGACTCAAAAGTTGGCACAGATTCCTTCACTGTTTCTGGAACATAATAATACAATAACTATTTCGACATAACAATAAGTCTGGATGTATTACCCAAGCATAATTTCACTAAGCCTAGTGATTCTCTCTCTCTTTAACCCAATAGTGTCTCTTTGTGCTAAACAGTTCAACAGTTTATGTCTAATATCCCTGCATAAATACAGGCTGGTAAAACTGGAATGGGTTTGCCCACATTGTCATTGGTTGAACATATGTGTATGATCTGGGCTGGTACTGGTTAAACATCTGATCTGTTTGTACTGTACTGTAACAAGCTGGAGTCCCAAGTCGGTCATAAGTGAACATTTTTGGAGCTCTCCTTTCTCTCCTTGACCGCTGATCTCTTGGTTCTTCCTCGTCAAGAGTCTCACTGTTTGTTGGATGAGGGGAGGATGGCACTTCCTCTTCCTCCATCACCTCATCTGGTTGTCCCTCACTGTGTGACTCATTACTTTGTGTTCCAATATTTTCCTGCTCTTGGTGCTCATCCATCTCATGTGCCTCCTCAAGTTCTAACTCTGTGTTGGTCACCTGTTTTTCCAGTTCATAGTTCTCTGGTAGGTCAGCATGGATGATGTCTCTCCCTCCTTCTGGTGCACAGGTTGGTCTCATGTTAGGATGTACAGAAGGCTCAAAGAAGAATCCATCTTCCTCTTCCTCATCCTCTTCCTCCAAGTCTGGACCTGTGGCAGGAGTAACTGATGTGTTTCTCTTTCTTTTAGGCTTTGTCTGGAGATCTGTTTCCAATGGTAAGTGGTCACATGGTAACAATAGATTTCGATGTAGTACTCTTGATCTTCCTCTTCCCTGTTCTGGCTTCACCTCATACACTGGGATTCCTTCGCCCATTTGACGAAGCACTACATGAACACTATCCTCCCAGTGGTTGCGAAGCTTCCCGGTGCCGCCTCTGGGAGTCAGATTCCTGACCAGAACACGGTCACCTGGGCACAGGAGAGAACTTCGCACTTTGCCATCATAGTTCCGCTTGTTTCTCTCTGTCGCTTTACTCACGTTCTCTCTTACTATGTCATAAGCCTGTTGCATTTCCTGTCTCCATTTCTCCACATATGTTTTGTCATCTATGTTCCCACTTTCAGAGTCAAGACCAAACATGATGTCAACTGGTAACCGTGGTGACCTCCCAAACAGTAAGTAGAAAGGCGAGAAACCTGTCACTTCTGATCTGGTACAGTTGTATGCATGTATGAGTTTGTTGAGTGAACCTTTCCAGTTTATCTTCTCCTTTTCAGTGAGTGTTTTGAGCATCTGCAGGATTGTGCGATTGAAACGTTCCACCTGCCCATTTCCTTGGGGGTGGTATGGTGTCGTCCTTGAGCCTAAAACACTGCAGTTCCTCTTTAACTGTGCAAAAAGTTGGTTTTCAAACTCACCACCTTGATCATGGTGAATCCGGGCTGGGAGTCCAAACTTTAACACATAGTCATTAAAAATCTTGTCCGCTACTGTTTTTGCAGATTTCGAGCTGGTGGGATAAGCTTGGGCGAAGCGGGTAAAATGATCAACAATGACCAATATGTACTGCTGCCCGCCTGGACATTTATCTAGGTGAAGAAAATCAATTGACACTAGTTCAAAAGGCTGTGTAGTGACAATATTCATCAGTGGGGCTCTTGTTCCTCTGGGGGGTGTCTTTTGTTTCAAGCAGGTGCATGTTCTGGTGACATAGTGTTCAATTTCTTTTTGCATATATGGCCAGAAGAATCTCTCTCTGATTAGTGAGGTTGTTCGATCGGTGCCCTGATGGCCCATCTCATCATGCAACTGCTTCATAACTGTGGCCATATATTGCTCAGGTAAAACCAGCTGAGTGCGATTTGCTGTCTTACGATAGAGGACGCCATCCTCGTCTAAATGCAGTTTCTCCCAGCTACGTACAAGACACTTACTCTGATCACTCAGGGCTCTTAGTTCACGTGCTGATGGTTTTGTGTCTGTAAGTTTGAACTCAATCACTGGGCTAATGTGCTGGTCACTCCGCTGCGCTTGCCGGATATCAGCTGTTGAGAGTGATTTTAAACTGTCTTCACAGTCAGTGGTGCACAACAAGGGTGACGTGATCGTTGTGCAGGCCCAGGGTGAAAAGTCTTGGGTCTGAATGGCTTGAGTTGTTGCTGCCACACATTCAGATGAGAGCTCCTCCGTACATTGACTCATCATTGTTTCTATGTCCACAGGCATTCTGGACAAGCTGTCCGTGTCCACATTCTCTCTGCCTGGACGGTAGCGAATGGTGAAATGAAAGTCTGCGAGTTCCGCCACCCACCTGTGTCCGGTGGCGTTGAGCTTGGCACTGGAGAGCACATATGTCAAGGGGTTATTGTCACTAAATACAGTAAATGTGGGGGCATAGTACAAATAATCCCTAAATTTTTCTGTGACTGCCCATTTTAATGCCAAGAACTCTAATTTACCCGAATGTAAATGGTAGTTCTGTTCTGCTGTAGTCAGTGTCCTTGACCCATAAGCTATCACACGAAGTTTTCCCTCTTGATGTTGATACGGTATGGCCCCAAGGCCCTGGTTTGAAGCGTCAGTATGCAAAATAAATGGTTTTGAGAAATCTGGGAACCCTAACACTGGCGGCTCAACCAGACAGTCTATTAACTGTTCAAGTATAGCTTGATGTCTGTCAGTCCATGCAATTGGTGTATGTGAGGGCACACCTTTGTCTTTACTTTTTGCATGTCTTGTGTTTACCCTGTTCTTTGTCTCCTTGTCACTGTCTGGTGTTCTTTTTAACAGGTTGTAAAGTGGCCCTGCAATCCTAGAGAAATCTTTTATGTACTGTCTGTAATAACTTAATAAACCCATTATTGCTCTTAGCTGTCCCACTGTACTTGGTCTCTTATCTTTCAATGACCTCACAGCTTCTGTATCAGCTGGGTCGATTTTACTACCCTCAGCTGAGACGATTCTCCCTAGATAACGAACCTCACGCCTGAATAGCTCACATTTACTTGGCTTCAGTTTTATCCCGTGATCTCTCAGTCTTTGCAGCACCTGTCTCACATGACTCACATGGCTCTCAAATGATTGGCTGTATACCAATGTGTCATCCAGGTATGGCACACAAATATTGTCCCGCAGATCCCCCAAACATTCTTCCATGCAGCGTTGAAACGCCGCCGGGGCGTTCATCAGTCCAAACGGGATTCTTATCCATTCATAAAGGCCCCACGGAGTCACGAATGCAGTCAGGGGTCTGCTAGCCTCGTCCATAAAACCTTGATGGTATGCCTTCCCCTGGTCTAATACTGAAAACCAGCTGTTGCCCCCGAGGCCATCAAGAATGTCCTGCACTCTCGGGATTGGTTGTCGGTCAGGGTGAGTCTTCCTATTTAATTCTCTGTAATCTATACAAAGACGAAGGCTACCATCCTTTTTTCTAACACACACTACTGGCGAGGCATAGGATGAGTCTGATTTTTGAACCCACCCCTGTGCGATGAGGTTGTGGAGGTAGTCTTTTATCTCTTTGTATAGCGGCTTTGGGACAGACAGGTAAGTGCGTGCTACTGGGTCCATATCTTTTAGGGAAATGCTCATTTTCAGTGTTGGGATATTTCCAATGTCATCATCAGATTTTGCGAATGAAGCACACTCCTCATGCAGCATCTTCTGCACCTCTACTCTCTCTGTTGGACTGAGGTGACTTACATCAACAGGTGGGTCCCACACACTGTCATTCAGTCTTTCATTGCCAGTCTCAACCTCATTCACTGACGCTGTAGGAGGTGGAATGTTTTTTTCAAAAACACTTGCTGGATATAGGGCTTGCACTTGATTTAAAGTGCCCACCACGGTCTTTCCTGACAATGTGATATCATGATCTGTGGGGTTTTGAACATCAAGTACAATGTAAGGTGGGGCTCCGCTCCTTAGAGTCACCAGTGTCTCACAAAATTCAAGTCCTTCACCCCACTGAGGGTTCACATCTGGCTCAAAAAGAAGTGTGACATCTCTTTTTAGAGGCTGTGTCGTTACTTTACATTCAATCTGAACTGAGGTGTGCTTTGGGATGTTGACTCTTTCTTTTGTTGTCTTTACAACATAGTCACAAGATGTTTCAGCACTCACTAAATCTATGAAAACTGGGACACTTGTCTCTCCTAAGCTAGGGAATGTAGCTTTAAGAAGCATGTGTAACTGTACTCTGCTTGTCTCATCTGGGTGGTTTATAGCTGTTGTCACTATTCTTTCGATAACATTATAGCCTATTATGGGCTGGGAAAGATGTTGACCCTTCATAACTAGCATAGGAACAACAACTTCCTCTGCAACAGCGCCACCTGCAGCTAGTTCAAAAGTGGTCTCTATCCAGCCTATGTAAGGCATATCCTGTCCATTAGCGGCTGCTATTCTTAAATCATCAGGCCCATCAATTAATTCAGACACATTTCTCAGTTTTTCAGTAGGTAAGTATGTGTTTTTCCATTTCTCATTTACAATAGAAACTTGGGATCCAGTGTCCCACAATGCTCGAGTCTTGGAACCTTGAATGTAGCAGTCAATGACACAGCGCTTTCCTACAAGATCAACTAGCTGAGGCTGAATGTCTTTTCTTACTGTGTGACTAATGTGTGCTTCAGGATGGTCCTCCGATCTACAATGTTTCTTATGTTTAGACCAATGTTGTGCTTGACAAATCTTTGAGCAGTAGGTACCCTTCTTACAGGATGAGCATACTCTCAGTTCTTGACATGCTGCAGAGACACCACAGCGCAAACAGTTCTGTTGGGACCCTTTAGCACTCCTGGTTACTCCCTATCCCGTGGGGGTAACCGTTGTTCGTTTAAATGTCGCTCTGGCCTTGTCTCCCTGACTCTACACCCAGCAAGGTAGTGTTCTTCACTGCCACATCTGTAACAGTGAGTACAGTACTCTATACTGTTTTGTTGACAGCCAACACATTTTCTCTGTCGTACACGTGGCGATGGGTGATAGTAACGCTGTCTTGCAAACCCTTGTTGGTATTGTGCCGTGTGATCTCTCACTCCTGGCCCTGGGGGAGGCCAGCGGTTTGAAGATGGCTGCTGGAACTGAGGGGCAGGGGTATACTCTTGCATGACTGGTGGAGATGGAGCTTGCACTGGCATGGGAGAGGGCTGTCGGATTGACTCTTTAATCTGTGCCACTTCAGCACTCAGTGTTTTTAATAATGCCATATCTGAGCGCATTGCTTTAAGTTCATTCAATACATCTGGTTGTGTCTTGCCTGGATTGTCTCTGTTTGGTTCTTTGTTTTTCCTCTCCAGGATTGGATCATCTGACTGAGTTGCATGAACAGTTGCTGACCGTTGCTGTGTTATCTGCCTTCTTTTATTCTGTCTCTCAGTCTCATTTGCACAGGCGATGTTCAGTTTTTCGAGGAGCAGTTCATCACTACAGGTTTGTTGTTGTAGGTATGGGAGGAGGTCATTCCTGATGCTCTCATTCTGTAAACCAGTGAGGACAGTATGGAGGAACATGCTCTGCACGAGGACTGGATCATATCTTAAGGCTGATTCAGCTTCTTGGGAGGCGAATAGAATTTTTTGTCTTAAGTCAAGGGCTCTAATCACAAAGTTTTGTGGGCTTTCCTTGCTACCCTGCACTTCTGAGGTTAACTGTTTGTACAACTCTGTTGCCCCTTTTTCCTGATAATGAAAGCGAAGGATTCGCCTAAGTGTGGGTAAGGTCAAATCTGCTTTCCCTTCTAGGTAGCTGCGGAGCTGTAAACCTGGTGCAATAGCCCTAACCACAGCATCAACTATTTCTGCCTCAGTGTACCCCTTATTTGTGCCTTGCTCAATTTGGTGGGCTAGACTGGAGAAACTGAGTTTATCTTTCTGACCTGGTTCGCCAACCTGACCGGAGATCTTAAATTCCCTGCCCCACTGCAAGGGGAAACGCCCCTGTGGCATCTGCTGCTGGGCAAAAACCTGATCTTGGCTAGCACTGGCCCCACCCGCATGTTCAGGTTCCTGACTCCCATCTTTCTGTAATGATAACTTCAAAGCTAAGGTTACTGCTTCTAGCTCCCTTTTTAACCTTTGTTCTTCTGAGACCTGAGATGCCTGTTCCTGAATTTCTTCTGTCTGCGCTTCACCTGAACCTTCTTGATTTGGTATGTTAGTTTGAGCAGACTCTTTTAATTCACTTATTTTGTCCCTCAGCATTAACAGCTCGGCCATGCCCTCGTCTTCTAATTCCTGCAACTCATCGCTGTTAAAGTACTGTCCAATATGTGCAATGAAAAAGGAACGTGTTTTCTTAGATAAATCTAGCTGTCTCAACTCCTTTATGTCAAGGGCACAGCAAATTTCTAAGAGAGCTTCTTTTGTCAACGTATACAGTGTTCCTACAACTTCACATTTCAAGTCCTCTATTGCTGACGAATCCATTTTTGTCGATTGTTGTTTCTGTGTATGTACCACTTATCTCCTGGATTATTGCTTTTTTTTTTTTTCTTTTCAACGCTTTTTGACGTCCTCTTGCTGTAGCTGGTCCCCTGTAGGCTGATGCTGAATGTCCATGGGCCGGTGTCAGAGTTCCTCGCACTGTCGTTGGTTGCCAGACGTCGTTGCTGTTGTCTCCACGCTGCTCGGAGCACTGCCTGCTGTTGGTGGTCTACTGCTCACCGCTACCAGGCCTCCGCTGCTGCCGCTGGAACACTGCTGGACGCTGCCAAACCGCCGCACACCGTCGTCTCTGAACCACCGCCGAACCGCTGCCACTGGACCGCTACACACAGCTGCCGCCGAACCGTGCACGCTGCAACCGTTGCCGCTGAACCACTGTACACTCTGCGTCGTCGTTGATGTGGGTAGGGATGAATAGTGAGAGGGTAGTCACCGTCTGGGAAACTCGCCCTGGTCACTTTCAATCCCAGCGGTGCCTCCAAATGTAATGTCCCTGAAGAGGGAAATGTTAATGAAGACACAGACACGGTGTTAAACCTTTTGCCAGCTTCATTATAAGTCAAAAAAGAAAACATTATTATTACAATTTACATTCACATGTATCCACATGTTTTCATTAATACACAATACTAAATACAAAACACTGTATTCATAATGCACACAAATACTCATACTCCACATTAATGAATGATACCGGTGAGTATACTGTAGCTACATGACCGAACATAACCATTATGAACATATCGTTACTCAGCCTCTCTATCTTTCGTTCTCTTCACACGCACACACAGTGTTCTCTCAGACCTAAACAGTCTACTCCGTGAGTCACAGGTGGCTAGCTAACAAGCTAAAACCGTACGAAGTGCTACACCAGGAATGAACAATAAAACAGCATTTTCCCCGTGACTCTACTTCACGTCAGGGCATGTATGCAATGTAAACAAAAATACAGTACAATGCCATTATGCATTAACCGTGTTTTTCGTACCTGAAGAGGGAAATGTTAATGAAGACACAGACACGGTGTTAAACCTTTTGCCAGCTTCATTATAAGTGAAGCATCGAGCGGCAAGGGCTCCCCCTTCAGGCCTGTAGGCAAAACTAATCGATCATCGAATGCCAGCTTCATTACAGGTGAATCATCGAGCGGCCAGGGCTCCCCCTTCAGGCCTGTAGGCCAAACTAATCGATCATCGAAAACACATCCAAAGTGCACTGTAATGACCTTTTGTCACTTTACACACGTTTTTATCACCTCAAATGAATTGTAATGGTTTTTAACTCTTAAACACATCTTTTTAACACTTCAAATAATTGTAATGAACTGTTTTACCCTTTTTAATCTAATTTCACTAACATATTTATTAGTATTCATCTATTTATTCTGTATTTTAATCACACAATCACTCACACATGAATTCACACTATCACACACTCCCCTGCAAAATTAGATGTCGTCACGACATCACAATATTCTTGAACCGAAGACTCAAAAGTTGGCACAGATTCCTTCACTGTTTCTGGAACATAATAATACAATAACTATTTCGACATAACAATAAGTCTGGATGTATTACCCAAGCATAATTTCACTAAGCCTAGTGATTCTCTCTCTCTTTAACCCAATAGTGTCTCTTTGTGCTAAACAGTTCAACAGTTTATGTCTAATATCCCTGCATAAATACAGGCTGGTAAAACTGGAATGGGTTTGCCCACATTGTCATTGGTTGAACATATGTGTATGATCTGGGCTGGTACTGGTTAAACATCTGATCTGTTTGTACTGTACTGTAACAAGCTGGAGTCCCAAGTCGGTCATAAGTGAACATTTTTGGAGCTCTCCTTTCTCTCCTTGACCGCTGATCTCTTGGTTCTTCCTCGTCAAGAGTCTCACTGTTTGTTGGATGAGGGGAGGATGGCACTTCCTCTTCCTCCATCACCTCATCTGGTTGTCCCTCACTGTGTGACTCATTACTTTGTGTTCCAATATTTTCCTGCTCTTGGTGCTCATCCATCTCATGTGCCTCCTCAAGTTCTAACTCTGTGTTGGTCACCTGTTTTTCCAGTTCATAGTTCTCTGGTAGGTCAGCATGGATGATGTCTCTCCCTCCTTCTGGTGCACAGGTTGGTCTCATGTTAGGATGTACAGAAGGCTCAAAGAAGAATCCATCTTCCTCTTCCTCATCCTCTTCCTCCAAGTCTGGACCTGTGGCAGGAGTAACTGATGTGTTTCTCTTTCTTTTAGGCTTTGTCTGGAGATCTGTTTCCAATGGTAAGTGGTCACATGGTAACAATAGATTTCGATGTAGTACTCTTGATCTTCCTCTTCCCTGTTCTGGCTTCACCTCATACACTGGGATTCCTTCGCCCATTTGACGAAGCACTACATGAACACTATCCTCCCAGTGGTTGCGAAGCTTCCCGGTGCCGCCTCTGGGAGTCAGATTCCTGACCAGAACACGGTCACCTGGGCACAGGAGAGAACTTCGCACTTTGCCATCATAGTTCCGCTTGTTTCTCTCTGTCGCTTTACTCACGTTCTCTCTTACTATGTCATAAGCCTGTTGCATTTCCTGTCTCCATTTCTCCACATATGTTTTGTCATCTATGTTCCCACTTTCAGAGTCAAGACCAAACATGATGTCAACTGGTAACCGTGGTGACCTCCCAAACAGTAAGTAGAAAGGCGAGAAACCTGTCACTTCTGATCTGGTACAGTTGTATGCATGTATGAGTTTGTTGAGTGAACCTTTCCAGTTTATCTTCTCCTTTTCAGTGAGTGTTTTGAGCATCTGCAGGATTGTGCGATTGAAACGTTCCACCTGCCCATTTCCTTGGGGGTGGTATGGTGTCGTCCTTGAGCCTAAAACACTGCAGTTCCTCTTTAACTGTGCAAAAAGTTGGTTTTCAAACTCACCACCTTGATCATGGTGAATCCGGGCTGGGAGTCCAAACTTTAACACATAGTCATTAAAAATCTTGTCCGCTACTGTTTTTGCAGATTTCGAGCTGGTGGGATAAGCTTGGGCGAAGCGGGTAAAATGATCAACAATGACCAATATGTACTGCTGCCCGCCTGGACATTTATCTAGGTGAAGAAAATCAATTGACACTAGTTCAAAAGGCTGTGTAGTGACAATATTCATCAGTGGGGCTCTTGTTCCTCTGGGGGGTGTCTTTTGTTTCAAGCAGGTGCATGTTCTGGTGACATAGTGTTCAATTTCTTTTTGCATATATGGCCAGAAGAATCTCTCTCTGATTAGTGAGGTTGTTCGATCGGTGCCCTGATGGCCCATCTCATCATGCAACTGCTTCATAACTGTGGCCATATATTGCTCAGGTAAAACCAGCTGAGTGCGATTTGCTGTCTTACGATAGAGGACGCCATCCTCGTCTAAATGCAGTTTCTCCCAGCTACGTACAAGACACTTACTCTGATCACTCAGGGCTCTTAGTTCACGTGCTGATGGTTTTGTGTCTGTAAGTTTGAACTCAATCACTGGGCTAATGTGCTGGTCACTCCGCTGCGCTTGCCGGATATCAGCTGTTGAGAGTGATTTTAAACTGTCTTCACAGTCAGTGGTGCACAACAAGGGTGACGTGATCGTTGTGCAGGCCCAGGGTGAAAAGTCTTGGGTCTGAATGGCTTGAGTTGTTGCTGCCACACATTCAGATGAGAGCTCCTCCGTACATTGACTCATCATTGTTTCTATGTCCACAGGCATTCTGGACAAGCTGTCCGTGTCCACATTCTCTCTGCCTGGACGGTAGCGAATGGTGAAATGAAAGTCTGCGAGTTCCGCCACCCACCTGTGTCCGGTGGCGTTGAGCTTGGCACTGGAGAGCACATATGTCAAGGGGTTATTGTCACTAAATACAGTAAATGTGGGGGCATAGTACAAATAATCCCTAAATTTTTCTGTGACTGCCCATTTTAATGCCAAGAACTCTAATTTACCCGAATGTAAATGGTAGTTCTGTTCTGCTGTAGTCAGTGTCCTTGACCCATAAGCTATCACACGAAGT
This sequence comes from Pagrus pagrus, assembly GCF_965226575.1. Classification (NCBI taxonomy): domain Eukaryota; kingdom Metazoa; phylum Chordata; class Actinopteri; order Spariformes; family Sparidae; genus Pagrus; species Pagrus pagrus. The sequence continues at coordinate 18,135 of NW_028175012.1, forward strand.
TTTCCCTCTTGATGTTGATACGGTATGGCCCCAAGGCCCTGGTTTGAAGCGTCAGTATGCAAAATAAATGGTTTTGAGAAATCTGGGAACCCTAACACTGGCGGCTCAACCAGACAGTCTATTAACTGTTCAAGTATAGCTTGATGTCTGTCAGTCCATGCAATTGGTGTATGTGAGGGCACACCTTTGTCTTTACTTTTTGCATGTCTTGTGTTTACCCTGTTCTTTGTCTCCTTGTCACTGTCTGGTGTTCTTTTTAACAGGTTGTAAAGTGGCCCTGCAATCCTAGAGAAATCTTTTATGTACTGTCTGTAATAACTTAATAAACCCATTATTGCTCTTAGCTGTCCCACTGTACTTGGTCTCTTATCTTTCAATGACCTCACAGCTTCTGTATCAGCTGGGTCGATTTTACTACCCTCAGCTGAGACGATTCTCCCTAGATAACGAACCTCACGCCTGAATAGCTCACATTTACTTGGCTTCAGTTTTATCCCGTGATCTCTCAGTCTTTGCAGCACCTGTCTCACATGACTCACATGGCTCTCAAATGATTGGCTGTATACCAATGTGTCATCCAGGTATGGCACACAAATATTGTCCCGCAGATCCCCCAAACATTCTTCCATGCAGCGTTGAAACGCCGCCGGGGCGTTCATCAGTCCAAACGGGATTCTTATCCATTCATAAAGGCCCCACGGAGTCACGAATGCAGTCAGGGGTCTGCTAGCCTCGTCCATAAAACCTTGATGGTATGCCTTCCCCTGGTCTAATACTGAAAACCAGCTGTTGCCCCCGAGGCCATCAAGAATGTCCTGCACTCTCGGGATTGGTTGTCGGTCAGGGTGAGTCTTCCTATTTAATTCTCTGTAATCTATACAAAGACGAAGGCTACCATCCTTTTTTCTAACACACACTACTGGCGAGGCATAGGATGAGTCTGATTTTTGAACCCACCCCTGTGCGATGAGGTTGTGGAGGTAGTCTTTTATCTCTTTGTATAGCGGCTTTGGGACAGACAGGTAAGTGCGTGCTACTGGGTCCATATCTTTTAGGGAAATGCTCATTTTCAGTGTTGGGATATTTCCAATGTCATCATCAGATTTTGCGAATGAAGCACACTCCTCATGCAGCATCTTCTGCACCTCTACTCTCTCTGTTGGACTGAGGTGACTTACATCAACAGGTGGGTCCCACACACTGTCATTCAGTCTTTCATTGCCAGTCTCAACCTCATTCACTGACGCTGTAGGAGGTGGAATGTTTTTTTCAAAAACACTTGCTGGATATAGGGCTTGCACTTGATTTAAAGTGCCCACCACGGTCTTTCCTGACAATGTGATATCATGATCTGTGGGGTTTTGAACATCAAGTACAATGTAAGGTGGGGCTCCGCTCCTTAGAGTCACCAGTGTCTCACAAAATTCAAGTCCTTCACCCCACTGAGGGTTCACATCTGGCTCAAAAAGAAGTGTGACATCTCTTTTTAGAGGCTGTGTCGTTACTTTACATTCAATCTGAACTGAGGTGTGCTTTGGGATGTTGACTCTTTCTTTTGTTGTCTTTACAACATAGTCACAAGATGTTTCAGCACTCACTAAATCTATGAAAACTGGGACACTTGTCTCTCCTAAGCTAGGGAATGTAGCTTTAAGAAGCATGTGTAACTGTACTCTGCTTGTCTCATCTGGGTGGTTTATAGCTGTTGTCACTATTCTTTCGATAACATTATAGCCTATTATGGGCTGGGAAAGATGTTGACCCTTCATAACTAGCATAGGAACAACAACTTCCTCTGCAACAGCGCCACCTGCAGCTAGTTCAAAAGTGGTCTCTATCCAGCCTATGTAAGGCATATCCTGTCCATTAGCGGCTGCTATTCTTAAATCATCAGGCCCATCAATTAATTCAGACACATTTCTCAGTTTTTCAGTAGGTAAGTATGTGTTTTTCCATTTCTCATTTACAATAGAAACTTGGGATCCAGTGTCCCACAATGCTCGAGTCTTGGAACCTTGAATGTAGCAGTCAATGACACAGCGCTTTCCTACAAGATCAACTAGCTGAGGCTGAATGTCTTTTCTTACTGTGTGACTAATGTGTGCTTCAGGATGGTCCTCCGATCTACAATGTTTCTTATGTTTAGACCAATGTTGTGCTTGACAAATCTTTGAGCAGTAGGTACCCTTCTTACAGGATGAGCATACTCTCAGTTCTTGACATGCTGCAGAGACACCACAGCGCAAACAGTTCTGTTGGGACCCTTTAGCACTCCTGGTTACTCCCTATCCCGTGGGGGTAACCGTTGTTCGTTTAAATGTCGCTCTGGCCTTGTCTCCCTGACTCTACACCCAGCAAGGTAGTGTTCTTCACTGCCACATCTGTAACAGTGAGTACAGTACTCTATACTGTTTTGTTGACAGCCAACACATTTTCTCTGTCGTACACGTGGCGATGGGTGATAGTAACGCTGTCTTGCAAACCCTTGTTGGTATTGTGCCGTGTGATCTCTCACTCCTGGCCCTGGGGGAGGCCAGCGGTTTGAAGATGGCTGCTGGAACTGAGGGGCAGGGGTATACTCTTGCATGACTGGTGGAGATGGAGCTTGCACTGGCATGGGAGAGGGCTGTCGGATTGACTCTTTAATCTGTGCCACTTCAGCACTCAGTGTTTTTAATAATGCCATATCTGAGCGCATTGCTTTAAGTTCATTCAATACATCTGGTTGTGTCTTGCCTGGATTGTCTCTGTTTGGTTCTTTGTTTTTCCTCTCCAGGATTGGATCATCTGACTGAGTTGCATGAACAGTTGCTGACCGTTGCTGTGTTATCTGCCTTCTTTTATTCTGTCTCTCAGTCTCATTTGCACAGGCGATGTTCAGTTTTTCGAGGAGCAGTTCATCACTACAGGTTTGTTGTTGTAGGTATGGGAGGAGGTCATTCCTGATGCTCTCATTCTGTAAACCAGTGAGGACAGTATGGAGGAACATGCTCTGCACGAGGACTGGATCATATCTTAAGGCTGATTCAGCTTCTTGGGAGGCGAATAGAATTTTTTGTCTTAAGTCAAGGGCTCTAATCACAAAGTTTTGTGGGCTTTCCTTGCTACCCTGCACTTCTGAGGTTAACTGTTTGTACAACTCTGTTGCCCCTTTTTCCTGATAATGAAAGCGAAGGATTCGCCTAAGTGTGGGTAAGGTCAAATCTGCTTTCCCTTCTAGGTAGCTGCGGAGCTGTAAACCTGGTGCAATAGCCCTAACCACAGCATCAACTATTTCTGCCTCAGTGTACCCCTTATTTGTGCCTTGCTCAATTTGGTGGGCTAGACTGGAGAAACTGAGTTTATCTTTCTGACCTGGTTCGCCAACCTGACCGGAGATCTTAAATTCCCTGCCCCACTGCAAGGGGAAACGCCCCTGTGGCATCTGCTGCTGGGCAAAAACCTGATCTTGGCTAGCACTGGCCCCACCCGCATGTTCAGGTTCCTGACTCCCATCTTTCTGTAATGATAACTTCAAAGCTAAGGTTACTGCTTCTAGCTCCCTTTTTAACCTTTGTTCTTCTGAGACCTGAGATGCCTGTTCCTGAATTTCTTCTGTCTGCGCTTCACCTGAACCTTCTTGATTTGGTATGTTAGTTTGAGCAGACTCTTTTAATTCACTTATTTTGTCCCTCAGCATTAACAGCTCGGCCATGCCCTCGTCTTCTAATTCCTGCAACTCATCGCTGTTAAAGTACTGTCCAATATGTGCAATGAAAAAGGAACGTGTTTTCTTAGATAAATCTAGCTGTCTCAACTCCTTTATGTCAAGGGCACAGCAAATTTCTAAGAGAGCTTCTTTTGTCAACGTATACAGTGTTCCTACAACTTCACATTTCAAGTCCTCTATTGCTGACGAATCCATTTTTGTCGATTGTTGTTTCTGTGTATGTACCACTTATCTCCTGGATTATTGCTTTTTTTTTTTTTCTTTTCAACGCTTTTTGACGTCCTCTTGCTGTAGCTGGTCCCCTGTAGGCTGATGCTGAATGTCCATGGGCCGGTGTCAGAGTTCCTCGCACTGTCGTTGGTTGCCAGACGTCGTTGCTGTTGTCTCCACGCTGCTCGGAGCACTGCCTGCTGTTGGTGGTCTACTGCTCACCGCTACCAGGCCTCCGCTGCTGCCGCTGGAACACTGCTGGACGCTGCCAAACCGCCGCACACCGTCGTCTCTGAACCACCGCCGAACCGCTGCCACTGGACCGCTACACACAGCTGCCGCCGAACCGTGCACGCTGCAACCGTTGCCGCTGAACCACTGTACACTCTGCGTCGTCGTTGATGTGGGTAGGGATGAATAGTGAGAGGGTAGTCACCGTCTGGGAAACTCGCCCTGGTCACTTTCAATCCCAGCGGTGCCTCCAAATGTAATGTCCCTGAAGAGGGAAATGTTAATGAAGACACAGACACGGTGTTAAACCTTTTGCCAGCTTCATTATAAGTCAAAAAAGAAAACATTATTATTACAATTTACATTCACATGTATCCACATGTTTTCATTAATACACAATACTAAATACAAAACACTGTATTCATAATGCACACAAATACTCATACTCCACATTAATGAATGATACCGGTGAGTATACTGTAGCTACATGACCGAACATAACCATTATGAACATATCGTTACTCAGCCTCTCTATCTTTCGTTCTCTTCACACGCACACACAGTGTTCTCTCAGACCTAAACAGTCTACTCCGTGAGTCACAGGTGGCTAGCTAACAAGCTAAAACCGTACGAAGTGCTACACCAGGAATGAACAATAAAACAGCATTTTCCCCGTGACTCTACTTCACGTCAGGGCATGTATGCAATGTAAACAAAAATACAGTACAATGCCATTATGCATTAACCGTGTTTTTCGTACCTGAAGAGGGAAATGTTAATGAAGACACAGACACGGTGTTAAACCTTTTGCCAGCTTCATTATAAGTGAAGCATCGAGCGGCAAGGGCTCCCCCTTCAGGCCTGTAGGCAAAACTAATCGATCATCGAATGCCAGCTTCATTACAGGTGAATCATCGAGCGGCCAGGGCTCCCCCTTCAGGCCTGTAGGCCAAACTAATCGATCATCGAAAACACATCCAAAGTGCACTGTAATGACCTTTTGTCACTTTACACACGTTTTTATCACCTCAAATGAATTGTAATGGTTTTTAACTCTTAAACACATCTTTTTAACACTTCAAATAATTGTAATGAACTGTTTTACCCTTTTTAATCTAATTTCACTAACATATTTATTAGTATTCATCTATTTATTCTGTATTTTAATCACACAATCACTCACACATGAATTCACACTATCACATCGGCATTGATTTCGAGTCGATGGCTCAAATCACCTGGGAGCTATTGAAAAAATCGGGCGGTGTATTCGCCAAAAATGGTGATTTTTCATTCAAATATTCATGAAAAATAGAAATTCCACTAAAATCCAATAAAAACTGCTGTGTCTCATTCTACCAGTATAACAAGACATGTCGGCATTGATTTGGAGTCGATGGCTCAAATGACCTGGGAGCTATTGAAAAAATCGGGCGGTGTATTTGCCAAAAATTGTGATTTTTTGACAACAATATTCATGAAAAATAGAAATTCCACTAAAATCCAATAAAAACTGCTGTGTCTCATTCTACCAGTATAACAAGACATGTCGGCATTGATTTGGAGTCGATGGCTCAAATGACCTGGGAGCTATTGAAAAAATCGGGCGGTGTATTCGCCAAAAATGGTGGTTTTTCATTCAAATATTCATGAAAAATAGAAATTCCACTAAAATCCAATAAAAACTGCTGTGTCTCATTCTACCAGTATAACAAGACATGTCGGCATTGATTTCGAGTCGATGGCTCAAATGACCTGGGAGCTATTGAAAAAATCGGGCGGTGTATTCGCCAAAAATGGTGATTTTTTGACAACAATATTCATGAAAAATAGAAATTCCACTAAAATCCAATAAAAACTGCTGTGTCTCATTCTACCAGTATAACAAGACATGTCGGCATTGATTTGGAGTCGATGGCTCAAATGACCTGGGAGCTATTGAAAAAATCGGGCGGTGTATTCGCCAAAAATGGTGATTTTTTGACAACAATATTCATGAAAAATAGAAATTCCACTAAAATCCAATAAAAACTGCTGTGTCTCATTCTACCAGTATAACAAGACATGTCGGCATTGATTTGGAGTCGATGGCTCAAATGACCTGGGAGCTATTGAAAAAATCGGGCGGTGTATTCGCCAAAAATGGTGATTTTTCATTCAAATATTCATGAAAAATAGAAATTCCACTAAAATCCAATAAAAACTGCTGTGTCTCATTCTACCAGTATAACAAGACATGTCGGCATTGATTTGGAGTCGATGGCTCAAATGACCTGGGAGCTATTGAAAAAATCGGGCGGTGTATTCGCCAAAAATGGTGATTTTTTGACAACAATATTCATGAAAAATAGAAATTCCACTAAAATCCAATAAAAACTGCTGTGTCTCATTCTACCAGTATAACAAGACATGTCGGCATTGATTTGGAGTCGATGGCTCAAATGACCTGGGAGCTATTGAAAAAATCGGGCGGTGTATTCGCCAAAAATGGTGATTTTTTGACAACAATATTCATGAAAAATAGAAATTCCACTAAAATCCAATAAAAACTGCTGTGTCTCATTCTACCAGTATAACAAGACATGTCGGCATTGATTTGGAGTCGATGGCTCAAATGACCTGGGAGCTATTGAAAAAATCGGGCGGTGTATTCGCCAAAAATGGTGATTTTTCATTCAAATATTCATGAAAAATAGAAATTCCACTAAAATCCAATAAAAACTGCTGTGTCTCATTCTACCAGTATAACAAGACATGTCGGCATTGATTTGGAGTCGATGGCTCAAATCACCTGGGAGCTATTGAAAAAATCGGGCGGTGTATTCGCCAAAAATGGTGATTTTTCATTCAAATATTCATGAAAAATAGAAATTCCACTAAAATCCAATAAAAACTGCTGTGTCTCATTCTACCAGTATAACAAGACATGTCGGCATTGATTTGGAGTCGATGGCTCAAATGACCTGGGAGCTATTGAAAAAATCGGGCGGTGTATTCGCCAAAAATGGTGATTTTTCATTCAAATATTCATGAAAAATAGAAATTCCACTAAAATCCAATAAAAACTGCTGTGTCTCATTCTACCAGTATAACAAGACATGTCGGCATTGATTTGGAGTCGATGGCTCAAATGACCTGGGAGCTATTGAAAAAATCGGGCGGTGTATTTGCCAAAAATGGTGATTTTTCATTCAAATATTCATGAAAAATAGAAATTCCACTAAAATCCAATAAAAACTGCTGTGTCTCATTCTACCAGTATAACAAGACATGTCGGCATTGATTTCGAGTCGATGGCTCAAATGACCTGGGAGCTATTGAAAAAATCGGGCGGTGTATTCGCCAAAAATGGTGATTTTTTGACAACAATATTCATGAAAAATAGAAATTCCACTAAAATCCAATAAAAACTGCTGTGTCTCATTCTACAAGTATAACAAGACATGTCGGCATTGATTTGGAGTCGATGGCTCAAATGACCTGGGAGCTATTGAAAAAATCGGGCGGTGTATTCGCCAAAAATGGTGATTTTTCATTCAAATATTCATGAAAAATAGAAATTCCACTAAAATCCAATAAAAACTGCTGTGTCTCATTCTACCAGTATAACAAGACATGTCGGCATTGATTTGGAGTCGATGGCTCAAATGACCTGGGAGCTATTGAAAAAATCGGGCGGTGTATTCGCCAAAAATGGTCATTTTTTGACAACAATATTCATGAAAAATAGAAATTCCACTAAAATCCAATAAAAACTGCTGTGTCTCATTCTACCAGTATAACAAGACATGTCGGCATTGATTTGGAGTCGATGGCTCAAATGACCTGGGAGCTATTGAAAAAATCGGGCGGTGTATTCGCCAAAAATGGTGATTTTTTGACAGCAATATTCATGAAAAATAGAAATTCCACTAAAATCCAATAAAAACTGCTGTGTCTCATTCTACCAGTATAACAAGACATGTCGGCATTGATTTGGAGTCGATGGCTCAAATCACCTGGGAGCTATTGAAAAAATCGGGCGGTGTATTCGCCGAAAATGGTGATTTTTCATTCAAATATTCATGAAAAATAGAAATTCCACTAAAATCCAATAAAAACTGCGGTGTCTCATTCTACCAGTATAACAAGACATGTCGGCATTGATTTGGAGTCGATGGCTCAAATGACCTGGGAGCTATTGAAAAAATCGGGCGGTGTATTCGCCAAAAATGGTGATTTTTTGACAACAATATTCATGAAAAATAGAAATTCCACTAAAATCCAATAAAAACTGCTGTGTCTCATTCTACCAGTATAACAAGACATGTCGGCATTGATTTGGAGTCGATGGCTCAAATGACCTGGGAGCTATTGAAAAAATCGGGCGGTGTATTCGCCAAAAATGGTGATTTTTTGACAACAATATTCATGAAAAATAGAAATTCCACTAAAATCCAATAAAAACTGCTGTGTCTCATTCTACCAGTATAACAAGACATGTCGGCATTGATTTCGAGTCGATGGCTCAAATGACCTGGGAGCTATTGAAAAAATCGGGCGGTGTATTCGCCAAAAATGGTGATTTTTCATTCAAATATTCATGAAAAATAGAAATTCCACTAAAATCCAATAAAAACTGCTGTGTCTCATTCTACCAGTATAACAAGACATGTCGGCATTGATTTGGAGTCGATGGCTCAAATCACCTGGGAGCTATTGAAAAAATCGGGCGGTGTATTCGCCAAAAATGGTGATTTTTCATTCAAATATTCATGAAAAATAGAAATTCCACTAAAATCCAATAAAAACTGCTGTGTCTCATTCTACCAGTATAACAAGACATGTCGGCATTGATTTGGAGTCGATGGCTCAAATGACCTGGGAGCTATTGAAAAAATCGGGCGGTGTATTCGCCAAAAATGGTGATTTTTCATTCAAATATTCATGAAAAATAGAAATTCCACTAAAATCCAATAAAAACTGCTGTGTCTCATTCTACCAGTATAACAAGACATGTCGGCATTGATTTGGAGTCGATGGCTCAAATCACCTGGGAGCTATTGAAAAAATCGGGCGGTGTATTCGCCAAAAATGGTGATTTTTTGACAACAATATTCATGAAAAATAGAAATTCCACTAAAATCCAATAAAAACTGCTGTGTCTCATTCTACCAGTATAACAAGACATGTCGGCATTGATTTGGAGTCGATGGCTCAAATGACCTGGGAGCTATTGAAAAAATCGGGCGGTGTATTCGCCAAAAATGGTGATTTTTCATTCAAATATTCATGAAAAATAGAAATTCCACTAAAATCCAATAAAAACTGCTGTGTCTCATTCTACCAGTATAACAAGACATGTCGGCATTGATTTCGAGTCGATGGCTCAAATGACCTGGGAGCTATTGAAAAAATCGGGCGGTGTATTCGCCAAAAATGGTGATTTTTTGACAACAATATTCATGAAAAATAGAAATTCCACTAAAATCCAATAAAAACTGCTGTGTCTCATTCTAGCAGTATAACAAGACATGTCGGCATTGATTTCGAGTCGATGGCTCAAATCACCTGGGAGCTATTGAAAAAATCGGGCGGTGTATTCGCCAAAAATGGTGATTTTTCATTCAAATATTCATGAAAAATAGAAATTCCACTAAAATCCAATAAAAACTGCTGTGTCTCATTCTACCAGTATAACAAGACATGTCGGCATTGATTTCGAGTCGATGGCTCAAATGACCTGGGAGCTATTGAAAAAATCGGGCGGTGTATTCGCCAAAAATGGTCATTTTTTGACAACAATATTCATGAAAAATAGAAATTCCACTAAAATCCAATAAAAACTGCTGTGTCTCATTCTACCAGTATAACAAGACATGTCGGCATTGATTTGGAGTCGATGGCTCAAATGACCTGGGAGCTATTGAAAAAATCGGGCGGTGTATTCGCCAAAAATGGTGATTTTTCATTCAAATATTCATGAAAAATAGAAATTCCACTAAAATCCAATAAAAACTGCTGTGTCTCATTCTACCAGTATAACAAGACATGTCGGCATTGATTTGGAGTCGATGGCTCAAATGACCTGGGAGCTATTGAAAAAATCGGGCGGTGTATTCGCCAAAAATGGTGATTTTTTGACAACAATATTCATGAAAAATAGAAATTCCACTAAAATCCAATAAAAACTGCTGTGTCTCATTCTACCAGTATAACAAGACATGTCGGCATTGATTTGGAGTCGATGGCTCAAATGACCTGGGAGCTATTGAAAAAATCGGGCGGTGTATTCGCCAAAAATGGTGATTTTTCATTCAAATATTCATGAAAAATAGAAATTCCACTAAAATCCAATAAAAACTGCTGTGTCTCATTCTACCAGTATAACAAGACATGTTGGCATTGATTTGGAGTCGATGGCTCAAATGACCTGGGAGCTATTGAAAAAATCGGGCGGTGTATTCGCCAAAAATGGTGATTTTTCATTCAAATATTCATGAAAAATAGAAATTGCACTAAAATCCAATAAAAACTGCTGTGTCTCATTCTACCAGTATAACAAGACATGTCGGCATTGATTTCGAGTCGATGGCTCAAATGACCTGGGAGCTATTGAAAAAATCGGGCGGTGTATTCGCCAAAAATGGTGATTTTTTGACAACAATATTCATGAAAAATAGAAATTCCACTAAAATCCAATAAAAACTGCTGTGTCTCATTCTACCAGTATAACAAGACATGTCGGCATTGATTTCGAGTCGATGGCTCAAATGACCTGGGAGCTATTGAAAAAATCGGGCGGTGTATTCGCCAAAAATGGTGATTTTTTGACAACAATATTCATGAAAAATAGAAATTCCACTAAAATCCAATAAAAACTGCTGTGTCTCATTCTACAAGTATAACAAGACATGTCGGCATTGATTTGGAGTCGATGGCTCAAATGACCTGGGAGCTATTGAAAAAATCGGGCGGTGTATTCGCCAAAAATGGTGATTTTTCATTCAAATATTCATGAAAAATAGAAATTCCACTAAAATCCAATAAAAACTGCTGTGTCTCATTCTACCAGTATAACAAGACATGTCGGCATTGATTTCGAGTCGATGGCTCAAATGACCTGGGAGCTATTGAAAAAATCGGGCGGTGTATTCGCCAAAAATGGTCATTTTTTGACAACAATATTCATGAAAAATAGAAATTCCACTAAAATCCAATAAAAACTGCTGTGTCTCATTCTACCAGTATAACAAGACATGTCGGCATTGATTTGGAGTCGATGGCTCAAATGACCTGGGAGCTATTGAAAAAATCGGGCGGTGTATTCGCCAAAAATGGTGATTTTTTGACAACAATATTCATGAAAAATAGAAATTCCACTAAAATCCAATAAAAACTGCTGTGTCTCATTCTACCAGTATAACAAGACATGTCGGCATTGATTTGGAGTCGATGGCTCAAATGACCTGGGAGCTATTGAAAAAATCGGGCGGTGTATTCGCCAAAAATGGTGATTTTTCATTCAAATATTCATGAAAAATAGAAATTCCACTAAAATCCAATAAAAACTGCTGTGTCTCATTCTACCAGTATAACAAGACATGTCGGCATTGATTTGGAGTCGATGGCTCAAATGACCTGGGAGCTATTGAAAAAATCGGGCGGTGTATTCGCCAAAAATGGTGATTTTTCATTCAAATATTCATGAAAAATAGAAATTCCACTAAAATCCAATAAAAACTGCTGTGTCTCATTCTACCAGTATAACAAGACATGTCGGCATTGATTTGGAGTCGATGGCTCAAATGACCTGGGAGCTATTGAAAAAATTGGGCGGTGTATTCGCCAAAAATGGTGATTTTTTGACAACAATATTCATGAAAAATAGAAATTCCACTAAAATCCAATAAAAACTGCTGTGTCTCATTCTACCAGTATAACAAGACATGTCGGCATTGATTTCGAGTCGATGGCTCAAATGACCTGGGAGCTATTGAAAAAATCGGGCGGTGTATTCGCCAAAAATGGTGATTTTTTGACAACAATATTCATGAAAAATAGAAATTCCACTAAAATCCAATAAAAACTGCTGTGTCTCATTCTACCAGTATAACAAGACATGTTGGCATTGATTTCGAGTCGATGGCTCAAATGACCTGGGAGCTATTGAAAAAATCGGGCGGTGTATTCGCCAAAAATGGTGATTTTTCATTCAAATATTCATGAAAAATAGAAATTCCACTAAAATCCAATAAAAACCGCTGTGTCTCATTCTACCAGTATAACAAGACATGTCGGCATTGATTTCGAGTCGATGGCTCAAATGACCTGGGAGCTATTGAAAAAATCGGGCGGTGTATTCGCCAAAAATGGTGATTTTTCATTCAAATATTCATGAAAAATAGAAATTCCACTAAAATCCAATAAAAACTGCTGTGTCTCATTCTACCAGTATAACAAGACATGTCGGCATTGATTTCGAGTCGATGGCTCAAATGACCTGGGAGCTATTGAAAAAATCGGGCGGTGTATTCGCCAAAAATGGTGATTTTTCATTCAAATATTCATGAAAAATAGAAATTCCACTAAAATCCAATAAAAACTGCTGTGTCTCATTCTACCAGTATAACAAGACATGTCGGCATTGATTTCGAGTCGATGGCTCAAATGACCTGGGAGCTATTGAAAAAATCGGGCGGTGTATTCGCCAAAAATGGTGATTTTTCATTCAAATATTCATGAAAAATAGAAATTCCACTAAAATCCAATAAAAACTGCTGTGTCTCATTCTACCAGTATAACAAGACATGTTGGCATTGATTTCGAGTCGATGGCTCAAATGACCTGGGAGCTATTGAAAAAATCGGGCGGTGTATTCGCCAAAAATGGTGATTTTTCATTCAAATATTCATGAAAAATAGAAATTCCACTAAAATCCAATAAAACTGCTGTGTCTCATTCTACCAGTATAACAAGACATGTCGGCATTGATTTGGAGTCGATGGCTCAAATGACCTGGGAGCTATTGAAAAAATCGGGCGGTGTATTCGCCAAAAATGGTGATTTTTTGACAACAATATTCATGAAAAATAGAAATTCCACTAAAATCCAATAAAAACTGCTGTGTCTCATTCTACCAGTATAACAAGACATGTCGGCATTGATTTGGAGTCGATGGCTCAAATGACCTGGGAGCTATTGAAAAAATCGGGCGGTGTATTCGCCAAAAATGTTGATTTTTCATTCAAATATTCATGAAAAATAGAAATTCCACTAAAATCCAATAAAAACTGCTGTGTCTCATTCTACCAGTATAACAAGACATGTCGGCATTGATTTGGAGTCGATGGCTCAAATGACCTGGGAGCTATTGAAAAAATTGGGCGGTGTATTCGCCAAAAATGGTGATTTTTTGACAACAATATTCATGAAAAATAGAAATTCCACTAAAATCCAATAAAAACTGCTGTGTCTCATTCTACCAGTATAACAAGACATGTCGGCATTGATTTCGAGTCGATGGCTCAAATGACCTGGGAGCTATTGAAAAAATCGGGCGGTGTATTCGCCAAAAATGGTGATTTTTTGACAACAATATTCATGAAAAATAGAAATTCCACTAAAATCCAATAAAAACTGCTGTGTCTCATTCTACCAGTATAACAAGACATGTCGGCATTGATTTGGAGTCGATGGCTCAAATGACCTGGGAGCTATTGAAAAAATCGGGCGGTGTATTCGCCAAAAATGGTGATTTTTCATTCAAATATTCATGAAAAATAGAAATTCCACTAAAATCCAATAAAACTGCTGTGTCTCATTCTACCAGTATAACAAGACATGTCGGCATTGATTTGGAGTCGATGGCTCAAATGACCTGGGAGCTATTGAAAAAATCGGGCGGTGTATTCGCCAAAAATGTTGATTTTTCATTCAAATATTCATGAAAAATAGAAATTCCACTAAAATCAATAAAAACTGCTGTGTCTCATTCTACCAGTATAACAAGACATGTCGGCATTGATTTGGAGTCGATGGCTCAAATGACCTGGGAGCTATTGAAAAAATTGGGCGGTGTATTCGCCAAAAATGGTGATTTTTTGACAACAATATTCATGAAAAATAGAAATTCCACTAAAATCCAATAAAAACTGCTGTGTCTCATTCTACCAGTATAACAAGACATGTCGGCATTGATTTCGAGTCGATGGCTCAAATGACCTGGGAGCTATTGAAAAAATCGGGCGGTGTATTCGCCAAAAATGGTGATTTTTTGACAACAATATTCATGAAAAATAGAAATTCCACTAAAATCCAATAAAAACTGCTGTGTCTCATTCTACCAGTATAACAAGACATGTTGGCATTGATTTCGAGTCGATGGCTCAAATGACCTGGGAGCTATTGAAAAAATCGGGCGGTGTATTCGCCAAAAATGGTGATTTTTCATTCAAATATTCATGAAAATAGAAATTCCACTAAAATCCAATAAAAACCGCTGTGTCTCATTCTACCAGTATAACAAGACATGTCGGCATTGATTTCGAGTCGATGGCTCAAATGACCTGGGAGCTATTGAAAAAATCGGGCGGTGTATTCGCCAAAAATGGTGATTTTTCATTCAAATATTCATGAAAAATAGAAATTCCACTAAAATCCAATAAAAACTGCTGTGTCTCATTCTACCAGTATAACAAGACATGTCGGCATTGATTTCGAGTCGATGGCTCAAATGACCTGGGAGCTATTGAAAAAATCGGGCGGTGTATTCGCCAAAAATGGTGATTTTTCATTCAAATATTCATGAAAAATAGAAATTCCACTAAAATCCAATAAAAACTGCTGTGTCTCATTCTACCAGTATAACAAGACATGTCGGCATTGATTTCGAGTCGATGGCTCAAATGACCTGGGAGCTATTGAAAAAATCGGGCGGTGTATTCGCCAAAAATGGTGATTTTTCATTCAAATATTCATGAAAAATAGAAATTCCACTAAAATCCAATAAAAACTGCTGTGTCTCATTCTACCAGTATAACAAGACATGTTGGCATTGATTTCGAGTCGATGGCTCAAATGACCTGGGAGCTATTGAAAAAATCGGGCGGTGTATTCGCCAAAAATGGTGATTTTTCATTCAAATATTCATGAAAAATAGAAATTCCACTAAAATCCAATAAAAACTGCTGTGTCTCATTCTACCAGTATAACAAGACATGTCGGCATTGATTTGGAGTCGATGGCTCAAATGACCTGGGAGCTATTGAAAAAATCGGGCGGTGTATTCGCCAAAAATGGTGATTTTTTGACAACAATATTCATGAAAAATAGAAATTCCACTAAAATCCAATAAAAACTGCTGTGTCTCATTCTACCAGTATAACAAGACATGTCGGCATTGATTTGGAGTCGATGGCTCA
>NW_028175011.1:7500-10000 GCF_965226575.1 Pagrus pagrus
GGTCTCCCCGGCTTAGGGTTAGGCGTGTGGGAGGCAGCTGGCTGGGGCTGGGGCTGGGGCCAGGGCTGGAGCCCGGCCTGGTCTCCCCGGCTTAGGGTTAGGCGTGTGGGAGGCAGCTGGCTGGGGCTGGGGCTGGGGCCAGGGCTGGAGCCCGGCCTGGTCTCCCCGGCTTAGGGTTAGGCGTGTGGGAGGCAGCTGGCTGGGGCTGGGGCTGGGGCCAGGGCTGGAGCCCGGCCTGGTCTCCCCGGCTTAGGGTTAGGCGTGTGGGAGGCAGCTGGCTGGGGCTGGGGCTGGGGCCAGGGCTGGAGCCCGGCCTGGTCTCCCCGGCTTAGGGTTAGGCGTGTGGGAGGCAGCTGGCTGGGGCTGGGGCTGGGGCCAGGGCTGGAGCCCGGCCTGGTCTCCCCGGCTTAGGGTTAGGCGTGTGGGAGGCAGCTGGCTGGGGCTGGGGCTGGGGCCAGGGCTGGAGCCCGGCCTGGTCTCCCCGGCTTAGGGTTAGGCGTGTGGGAGGCAGCTGGCTGGGGCTGGAGGGTTAGGGTTAGGGTTAGGGTAAGGGTTAGGTGTGGTGGTGAGGCGGCAGGGCCTCCGGAAGGCAGCTGGCTGGGGCTGGAGCCCGGCCTGGCCTCCCCGGCTTAGGGTTAGGCGTGTGGGAGGCAGCTGGCTGGAGGCTGGGGCCAGGGCTGGTCTCCCCTGCTTAGGGTTAGGCGTGTGGGAGGCAGCTGGCTGGGGCTGGAGCCAGGGCTGGTCTCCCCGGCTTAGGGTTAGGCGTCTGGGAGGCAGCTGGCTGGGGCTGGGGCCAGGGCTGGAGCCCGGCCTGGTCTCCCCTGCTTAGTGTTAGGCGTGTGGGAGGCAGCTGGCTGGGGCTGGAGCCCGGGCTGGTCTCCCCTGCTTAGGGTTAGGCGTGTGGGAGGCAGCTGGCTGGGGCTGGGGCCAGGGCTGGGGCCAGGGCTGGGGCCAGGGCTGGTCTCCCCTGCTTAGGGTTAGGCCTGTGGAAGGCACCTGGCTGGGGCACGGTGGAAAACACTTAGGCTGTGGAGAGGAGCAAAAAATAATTTTCGACCGTGACCACGAGAAAAACGGCCCAAGTAGGGTCCGTTTTCCCGTGGTCACGGTGGAAAACACTTAGGCTGTGGAGAGGAGCAAAAAATAATTTTCGACCGTGACCACGAGAAAAACGGCCCAAGTAGGGTCCGTTTTCCCGTGGTCACGGTGGAAAACACTTAGGCTGTGGAGAGGAGCAAAAAAAAAAATTTGACCGTGACCACGAGAAAAACGGCCCAAGTAGGGTCCGTTTTCCCGTGGTCACGGTGGAAAACACTTAGGCTGTGAGAGGAGCAAAAAAAAAATTTTGACCGTGACCACGAGAAAAACGGCCCAAGTAGGGTCATTTTTCCCGTGGTCACGGTCGAAAACACTTAGGCTCTGAGCGGAGCAAAAAAAAAATTTTGACCGTGACCACGAGAAAAACGGCCAAAGTAGGGTCATTTTTCCCGTGGTCACGGTCGAAATTTTTTTTTTTTTTCTGGGGGGGTTTTGCAAGCGCCCTTCCACCGTGACCACGGGGGCCGTCTCCCGTGGTCACGGTCGAGAGTTGTTCCTGGGGGGGTTTTTCAAGCTACCTTCTGTACGCTTATGGGAAGGGGAGTACCAGGGGAGCGAAAAAATAATTCTAAGTGTTTTCGACCGTGACCACGGGAAAACGGACCCTACTTTGGCCGTTTTCTCGTGGTCACGGTCGAAATTTTTTTTTTTTTCTGGGGGGTGTTTGCAAGCGCCCTTACACCGTGACCACGAGAAAACGGGCCCAAGTAGGGTCCGTTTTCCCGTGGTCACGGTCGAAATTTTTTTTTTTTTCTGGGGGGTGTTTGCAAGCGCCCTTCCACCGTGACCACGAGAAAACGGGCCCAAGTAGGGTCCGTTTTCCCGTGGTCACGGTCGAAATTTTTTTTTTTTTTCTGGGGGGTGTTTGCAAGCGCCCTTCCACCGTGACCACGAGAAAAAGGGCCCAAGTAGGGTCCGTTTTCCCGTGGTCACGGTCGAAGTATTTTTTTTATTTTTTTATTTTTTTTCCTGGGGGGTGTTTGCAAGCGCCCTTCCACCGTGACCACGAGAAAAAGGCCCAAAGTAGGGTCCTTTTTCCCGTGGTCACGGTCGAAATTTTTTTTTTTTTCTGGGGGGTGTTTGCAAGCGCCCTTCCACCGTGACCACGAGAAAAAGGGCCAAAGTAGGGTACTTTTTCCCGTGGTCACGGTCGAAATTTTTTTTTTTTTTTTCTGGGGGGTGTTTGCAAGCGCCCTTCCACCGTGACCACGGGGCCGTTTCCCGTGGTCACGGTGGAAAGTCGTTCCTGGGGGGGTTTTGCAAGCCACCTTCCGCACGATTACAGAAACCCAGTTTTCGAAAACAGAGGCCTCCAGAGCTGGGCCTCGGGACACCGGCAGACTTCTTCCCAGGCCACGGGGTGCTCCCTTCGGACACGTGCGGCGGCGGGGCGGCCCGCCAA
>NW_028175011.1:32500-33597 GCF_965226575.1 Pagrus pagrus
GTTAGGGTAAGGGTTAGGTGTGGTGGTGAGGCGGCAGGGCCTCCGGAAGGCAGCTGGCTGGGGCTGGAGCCCGGCCTGGCCTCCCCGGCTTAGGGTTAGGCGTGTGGGAGGCAGCTGGCTGGAGGCTGGGGCCAGGGCTGGTCTCCCCTGCTTAGGGTTAGGCGTGTGGGAGGCAGCTGGCTGGGGCTGGAGCCAGGGCTGGTCTCCCCGGCTTAGGGTTAGGCGTCTGGGAGGCAGCTGGCTGGGGCTGGGGCCAGGGCTGGAAGCCCGGCCTGGTCTCCCCTGCTTAGTGTTAGGCGTGTGGGAGGCAGCTGGCTGGGGCTGGAGCCCGGGCTGGTCTCCCTGCTTAGGGTTAGGCGTGTGGAGGCAGCTGGCTGGGGCTGGGGCCAGGCTGGGGCCAGGGCTGGGGCCAGGGCTGGTCTCCCCTGCTTAGGGTTAGGCTGTGGAAGGCACCTGGCTGGGGCACGGTGGAAAACACTTAGGCTGTGGAGAGGAGCAAAAATAATTTTCGACCGTGACCACGAGAAAAACGGCCCAAGTAGGGTCCGTTTTCCCGTGGTCACGGTGGAAAACACTTAGGCTGTGGAGAGGAGCAAAAAATAATTTTCGACCGTGACCACGAGAAAAACGGCCCAAGTAGGGTCCGTTTTCCCGTGGTCACGGTGGAAAACACTTAGGCTGTGGAGAGGAGCAAAAAAAAAATTTGACCGTGACCACGAGAAAAACGGCCCAAGTAGGGTCCGTTTTCCCGTGGTCACGGTGAAAACACTTAGGCTGTGAGAGGAGCAAAAAAAAAATTTTGACCGTGACCACGAGAAAAACGGCCCAAGTAGGGTCATTTTTCCCGTGGTCACGGTCGAAAACACTTAGGCTCTGAGCGGAGCAAAAAAAAAATTTTGACCGTGACCACGAGAAAAACGGCCAAAGTAGGGTCATTTTTCCGTGGTCACGGTCGAAATTTTTTTTTTTTTCTGGGGGGTTTTTGCAAGCGCCCTTCCACCGTGACCACGGGGGCCGTCTCCCGTGGTCACGGTCGAGAGTTGTTCCTGGGGGGTTTTTCAAGCTACCTTCTGTACGCTTATGGGAAGGGGAGTACC
>NW_028175010.1:5000-33000 GCF_965226575.1 Pagrus pagrus
TCATTCATTCTTACTTCTTTCTTCTCTTTTATATATATCTTTTCCGCCTGAAGAAGACCTAGTAAGGTCGAAACGTCGCGGCATCTGTCTTTTATTTCATCTTTCCATTACGTTTATAAATAATTTCATTTCTCATATATATCTGACCTATAAATAAATAAATATATAAATATAAAACACTATAATTACTTAAATACACCGCGGAATAGTCATAAACAATTAAAAACAGCATCATGCCTTTTGAGGCTGATGGCTGGACCACTGTGCGTTACGGGGGCAGGCGTGGGCGTCCCCGTGACCGCTCTCAAGAGAGACCACGCAGATGGGATAGTGGGGGGAGAAGTCCTTGGTGGATGGACCGTGCTCCTCCTTTCCCCCGCGGAGGCGGGAGAAGGGGCCCTAACTCTTTTCCTAACCCTAACCCTAACCCTAACCCTAACCCTAACCCTCTGGTCCTAACCCTAAGGTAACCCTACCCTAGTCCTATACTCTAACCCTAACCACTACATTTGGCCCTAACCCTAAGTTAAACATTAACCCTACTCTGGTCCTAAACCCTAAATCTAACCATTAAAATCTGGCCCTAACCCTAAGGTAACCCTACCCTAGTCCTAAACTCTAACCCTAACCA
Source organism: Pagrus pagrus (assembly GCF_965226575.1). Lineage (NCBI taxonomy): Eukaryota > Metazoa > Chordata > Actinopteri > Spariformes > Sparidae > Pagrus > Pagrus pagrus. The sequence goes on from NW_028175010.1 coordinate 5,632, forward strand.
CTACATTTGGCCCTAACCCTAAGGTAAATACTAACCCTACCCTGGTCCTAAACCCTAAATCTAACCACTAAAATCTGGCCCTAACCCTAAGGTAACCCTACCCTAGTCCTAAACTCTAACCCTAACCACTACATTTGGCCCTAACCCTAAGGTAAATACTAACCCTACCCTGGTCCTAAACCCTAAATCTAACTACTATAATTTGGTCCTAACCCTAAGGTAACCCTACCCTAGTCCTATACTCTAACCCTAACCACTACAATTGGCCCTAACCCTAAGTTAAACATTAACCCTACCCTGGTCCTAAACCCTAAATCTAATCATTAAAATTTGGCCCTAACCCTAAGGTAACCCTACCCTAGCCCTAAACACTGCTATAAACCCTAAAACTAAAACCCTAATTTGGGGTGTTTAAATTCATAATTAATTTTGGAAGAACAATTAAAAATTTAAAAACAATTAATAATTTAAAAATATAATCCATAACATTGACAATAAAATCGAACAATAACTTACCTGGATAGTAAATAATTAATAATAAATAATTAATAATTAAAAAGTAAATACTTACCTTGCCTACCTAAGTTAAAATCTATAATTTATACTTACCTGGATAAGATTAAAAACAATTCAGTTACCTCCTAAGTTAAAATTTAAACATTTATACATTTTAAGTTAAACCTATTTCTACTCACCTCTAAAAGAAGGGGGAGGAGTCAACAGGGGTATAAAAGGAGCGGCCCAAGAGCAGGAGCTCATTTTTCTTTTGACCTGCAACAGAGAAACAACTCTTTAACAGACAGGCAAATTATTTCTTTTTTAGTGTGCAAGGCCTGAGGAAGACCCCATAGGGTTGAAACGTTGCCCAGAGGCACACGTATTAATTTAATAAAAACAATTTGATTTTCATTTAAAAACAATTTGATTTTCATTTAAAAACACATTATAAGTTAAATATATTACTATATACAAAAAAACATTATTTCATAGATAACCAAACTAATATATAAATATAAATACATTATTATTACTTAAATACACCGCTTTAAAACCAATCATGGATCAGGGGTGGACTGAGGTGCGGTACGGCGGACGCCGGCACACCCGCCACCCCCCTTGGGACCGACGCAACGGGTGGTCCAATGGGCAGATGGCCCGTGCACCTACCTTCTCTTCTGAGAGAAGGTTTTTCTTTTCTAATCCTGACCCGCCAGTGCCTCCTCTGAGGACTGCGCGTTGCGCCGGTCCCCAATACCGCTCCTACGCAGCGGTGGTCCGCCAAGATAATCCCAGATCAGCTCGTGGAGGGGCTCCTTCGCGGGCTATAGGATCTGAAGTCAGGCGGGAACCAGCCAACCCCCAGTTTGGGAAGCTAGTACGCAAATTGTACGCAGTCATCAAAATGGTACATCATTTGAGAAAGGTGGCAAAGACACCTGGGAAACCAGAGCCACGCATGATTTCCAGGATGGTTGAGATTTTGACAAGGATGATTAAGCCCGCAGTTCCCACACAGCGTGTGGTGGAGATGATCTCAGAGAATGCAAGGGAGTGGGGTGACAATACTTACCTGATCCTGACAGAGCATTATGAGACAGGGATTGAGGAACTTTTGGAGGAACTTTCAGGTCTTCTTACCCAAGAGTGGAAGACGGCCTTTGAGGTAGCAGTTCGTTGGGCCAAACGAAACCTTTCGCATATCACACAAGAGGTGATTGATCATGCTGAGGCAATGATAACTGCTAGAACTGATACCAGGGACCTGGTACAGTCTCAGACTACGGTCCAGCCACAGGGTGACGACCAACCCATGACCGTGGCAAGGATGACCGAACATGCCCACAATGGACAAGACAGACAGCAGGGTTCTTCGAGGGAAAAAGTGCCCCAGAAGCGAGGAACACTTAAGTGTAGTAGGAAGACGAGACATCTTGAGGACAATCTTCTTCAGGATAAAGTAGAGGTAGCCGAAGACAAGGGAGAACAAGCTAAAGTACATGCAGTTCAGACTTCCCGGCGAGCCTCAGAAGTAGTTAGTGGGACAGCCCCAGATGAGGATGTTTTTGAAGAGTCAGTGGAGTTTTTCATGGACTCACAGCCAGACAAGAGGAAATATCCTCCATTAAGTGAAAAGCAGAAAGCCTTTCTTAAATGGCGTGCTGGGATGCCTGAACTGCAAGGGATTATTGAATGGGAAAAGAAAGTCTTGAAGGGCAGACCCCAAATACCTTGGAGTGAGTTTTAAGCCCTTAGTCCTAGGCCTAACCAGGACTTTGAATCTGGCCCTAACCCCAAACTAAATATAATCATACCCTGGCCCTAAATCCTAAACCTAACCACTACATCTGGTCCTAACCCTAAGATAACTATATCCCGGTCCTAAACCCTAAACCTAACCACTTGATCTGGCCCTAACCCTAAGGTAAATATTAACCCTACCCTGGTCCTAAACGCCTAAACCTAACCACTGGAATCTGGCCCTAACCCTAAGGTAATCTATCCTGGCCCTAAACCTAACCACTATAAACTACTCAAATCTGGCCCTAACCCTAAGGTAACCCTACCCTAGTCCTAAACTCTAACCCTAACCACTACATTTGGCCCTAACCCTAAGTTGAATACTAACCCTACCCTGGTCCTAAACCCTAAACCTAACTACTAAAATCTGGTCCTAACCCTAAGGTAACCCTACCCTAGTCCTATACTCTAACCCTAACCACTACATTTGGCCCTAACCCTAAGTTAAACATTAACCCTACTCTGGTCCTAAACCCTAAATCTAACCATTAAAATCTGGCCCTAACCCTAAGGTAACCCTACCCTAGTCCTAAACTCTAACCCTAACCACTACATTTGGCCCTAACCCTAAGGTAAATACTAACCCTACCCTGGTCCTAAACCCTAAATCTAACCACTAAAATCTGGCCCTAACCCTAAGGTAACCCTACCCTAGTCCTAAACTCTAACCCTAACCACTACATTTGGCCCTAACCCTAAGGTAAATACTAACCCTACCCTGGTCCTAAACCCTAAATCTAACTACTATAATTTGGTCCTAACCCTAAGGTAACCCTACCCTAGTCCTATACTCTAACCCTAACCACTACAATTGGCCCTAACCCTAAGTTAAACATTAACCCTACCCTGGTCCTAAACCCTAAATCTAATCATTAAAATTTGGCCCTAACCCTAAGGTAACCCTACCCTAGCCCTAAACACTGCTATAAACCCTAAAACTAAAACCCTAATTTGGGGTGTTTAAATTCATAATTAATTTTGGAAGAACAATTAAAAATTTAAAAACAATTAATAATTTAAAAAATATAATCCATAACATTGACAATAAAATCGAACAATAACTTACCTGGATAGTAAATAATTAATAATAAATAATTAATAATTAAAAAGTAAATACTTACCTTGCCTACCTAAGTTAAAATCTATAATTTATACTTACCTGGATAAGATTAAAAACAATTCAGTTACCTCCTAAGTTAAAATTTAAACATTTATACATTTTAAGTTAAACCTATTTCTACTCACCTCTAAAAGAAGGGGGAGGAGTCAACAGGGGTATAAAAGGAGCGGCCCAAGAGCAGGAGCTCATTTTTCTTTTGACCTGCAACAGAGAAACAACTCTTTAACAGACAGGCAAATTATTTCTTTTTTAGTGTGCAAGGCCTGAGGAAGACCCCATAGGGTTGAAACGTTGCCCAGAGGCACACGTATTAATTTAATAAAAACAATTTGATTTTCATTTAAAAACAATTTGATTTTCATTTAAAAACACATTATAAGTTAAATATATTACTATATACAAAAAAACATTATTTCATAGATAACCAAACTAATATATAAATATAAATACATTATTATTACTTAAATACACCGCTTTAAAACCAATCATGGATCAGGGGTGGACTGAGGTGCGGTACGGCGGACGCCGGCACACCCGCCACCCCCCTTGGGACCGACGCAACGGGTGGTCCAATGGGCAGATGGCCCGTGCACCTACCTTCTCTTCTGAGAGAAGGTTTTTCTTTTCTAATCCTAACCCCTAACCCCTAACCCTAACCCTATTTTCCCCTAACTGGCCCGTGCCTCTCTCGTTAGTATATTTACACAGTAGGACTCAAATGTTGCCATTTTCAGATACCTGTGACTCAGTACATTGTCTTGGAGATTTCTATGTTTTCATTCCCTTATGATGTCGACTTGATACCGATACTGAGGTTGTTATGACATGTACTATTTATGTGAAATGTTCATTTTCAAACGGTGACCTTTAACCTTTGTTCACAATACACCTGGGCAGAGGATCTGGTCTTGGACGTAACATTAATTAGAGCCTATCCTGGTCTCTGCGCCCTAACCCTAACCACTCGGGTTTTTATGCCTAAACCTAAGTCCTTCTAACCCTACAGCCTAACCCGGTTTCGATGCCCTAAACCTAACCACTCAGGACTTGATGCCTAAACCTAATTTTTTGCAACCCTAGAGCCTAACCTTGATGCGCCGCTCTAAACCTAAACACTCAGGAGTTAGTGCCTAACCCTAATAATAATAATTTTTTGAAACCATAGGTATCGTCAACCTCACCTGGTTGCCGCTCTCTAACCCTAACCAGGGAGTACTTAGAGCCTAACCCTAATTACAATTTTTTGAAAAAGACTTGGGCACTTTAAACCTAATCTCACTCCCTCTTAAAACTCTACCAATAATTACTGAGTGGATAACCCCATATTTGTGTAACTCCAGGTATCAAATACCTAACCTCATATTCTATCTCTTACTTTCAGCTATCACAATTTGGCATAATTTCTCTAATTTTTGGGAAACCCTAGGACTGTCTATTTTATTCATGTCCACCCAGGCTGTAACCCTAAATGACTGGAATCCGATGGACCTAAAACACAACCCAAAAGGACACCAGATAACTGCCCGGGTGTATACTGTTCCTCCACACCACCACACACATGTATATAATTGTATATAAAATTCATGAAAAATGTCTTGTTGATAATGTTCTATGCTGTGAAAGTATTATGGACTGTTTGTCTAATGTCACACACTGTGTTTGGTTATGTTTTGATAAGAGGTCAATAAGGAAGGAGAAAACACTACATTAGCTAGTGTGATACACTGTTATATGTCAAATGGAGATCAATACTGAAGGAGAAGACTATGTTGTCAAAGGTTACATACTGTGATATGCTTTAATAGAGGTCAATATGGAAGGAGAGGACCATGCTGTGGGATTGCTTCACTTTTGAATTTTAATCATGTACAATACAATTAGGACACTTAAATTCACGACGAAAATCCCATTTGGGCCACAAATTCATAATACAATTGGCAAATCCTAAAAAGCTAAAATTAAAAACGAGTGTTTAAAAAGGACAATTCTCCATTTACTAAAAACAATTATTGTTACAATCATTTCTAAATTCACGAGTGGGAGCGGGTCAAATTCTTAACCATTACAATAATATTAATTTTATCACGACATAGAGTGTCATTAATAATATCAATTTGATAATTCCTCTTAGACTCAATACTGAAACTTCCGAATCTCCTTAGATGGATTTGAAGGGGACATGGCCCTCCCCGATCATGAGATGGAGGTCTAACCCGCACCTGTTGGCTGAGAACTAAGTTCCACCCTTCTTTACCGGAAGAATATCCGCTCCACACCCTTGACCTTTCCTTCTATAGCTGACCACAGCCATATGCACTTCTCTAGAGAGACTTTTGCGATTTTGCTTTACAAACTGCCTGAAGAAGGTCATATTGTAGACCGAAACGTTGCGCTTTCTTTAATAAATAAAGCTTGTTCTTCAATATATGAGCTCGGCGGAGTCTTTTCCTGGTAAAAAACAGTCATTTTTTCCACATCACTCGACTCACGCACTTTAGCTTAGCACTGAAGCTAACCAGCTCTAACATGGCCGCCTATGACGATGACTACGGCTGGACGGAAGTCAACTACCGGAGAGGACGGATGAGACGCAGAGACAACGCGCCTCCACCCCTACGGTATGAACCCTATCCTCGCCGCAACCCACAGTCTCAGGGCTATAGACGCTCGTACGCCTCGGTGGTTCGAGGCCCACGCCGAGCCGACAACGCACCATTTGAGGAGGCACGGTACGACCGAAACTACTATGGCGCACCACAGCGGGCCTACCGAGAGCCCCCCTACAACACTCGACGACAGCAGCGAGATCGTCGCTTTCAAAAGAGAGGAGCTGCGGGGAACGACTGGTGGCGCCCGCCCCACGGCACCCGTTGGGGAGCCTCGGCGCCGCAGCCCCGGGCCTACCAGCGCCCCACCGCCATGACGGATCGTCAACGGGACATCCCACTCTCCACGGACCCCGATTTCTCACTCAAGGTCCGTATTCTACACAGACTTATTAAAGCTGTTCACCACTTGCAAAATGTGTCCAACACGGACCCCCCCGTCACCATTCAGAGAATGACACAGACTTTGTCGACTTTGATAAAACCAGCAGCGCCCATTGACAGCACGATGATGCTAATTGACGCTAATGCTAGAAACTGGGCCTGCACCACGATGTTCATCCTCAGAGATCACTACACGGACATGATAGACGAAGAAATCCAGTCCCTGATTGGCTTAACAGACCCTGACTGGAAACAACCCTTTGAGATAGCAATAATCTGGGCCAGACGTCATCTGGGCAGACGACTGCTAGCAGACACAGTGGACCGTGTGGAGGCCCTCCTCGTTGCCAGGGTGACACATAGAGACCAATTTGACGCTCCTGAACCAACAGAGGCCATGACAGCACCCCCACCCACCGACCAAGCACCGGACTCGCACGAGACCAACGCACTGCTGCCTCGGACCCGCATTAAAGGACGGGGGAGACAGACACCGGCTCCTTCTGCCACGATCCAGGCGGCGACCCCACGAAACAACAGACAGTCTGTCACCGTGGCTGAGGTTCACCCGCCGCCCTTCACGACGGAGCTACTGCGACAACCAGCGATCCACAAACCAACAACCAGGGGACCGACACCTCCGCTCGTCTCCAGAAAAACAGCATCCACGATAACGGACATCACGGGAGGTTGGTCACCAGACATTCGAGTGGAGCAGGAGGACATCGCACCCACCCCTTCTCCACGTCCACACGTGACCAGAGACACCCAGCATACCACAGCGAAGGAGCAGAGGACCAGACGCACCCCTACCTGCAGACCCGGCCTTCGGGCGACACACACTTCTCTTCAACAGGCTCCGCCACCTCCCACCGGGGCAACGCCGGAGGATTCGGTTCCAGTGGTGGACCTCAGTGGCATTGAGGCCTCACCTCCACGATCCAGCCCCCAGACTGCAGACCGCAGTCCTCCAGGAGAACAGGGCGAAACATCAGCCACCAAGATGATCGCCACCAAAATACACGGTACTGTGCAAAGACAGATTGACTTCACCACATCCACTACATCTGCAACACCATCCACAACAATACGCAGACCAATTAAACACATCAACACAACCAACAAGCTGAAGGATTGGGCCCTCAGCATCAGACAAAAATGGCTCATTGTTGGTGACTCGAATGTGTCCAGATTTCCACCTTTTCAGATCCACGATCTGCAGATAGACAGCTTTCCTGGTGCCACTTTCCGGCACGCGGACTCCATCTTCAGTAAGAACACTGTTGACACTTCTGTAGAGATCATTGTACTGTCCTTCGGCCTCAACAACAGGGGCCAAAAAACCCGCCAAACCACTGTTAAACAAATGCAGGGAGCCGTGAGAACGGTGAGACAGAAATTCCCACAGGCCACGGTGTGGGTCCCACTCATAAACTTTTCCAGGGCCCTCCCACATCAGGAACAGACCAACCTACATGATCTTAACATGTACATAAAAAATAACTATGACTTTATTCCAGAGCTTCCCAGGGCCCAGTTCTCCACGGAGAGGGACTCCATCCACTGGACCCACGACACGGCCTCACGCATGCTGCAACACTGGGCCCAGCATGTAAAATGGAGGTCCCCGTGAACCTGCACACACAGGAGGGGAGTAAGAATGTGTTGAATTTGAGTAAAAAGCATAAGTTAACACAGGATGAATTTACACTGTTGGACAGAGGTTTGAATTTTATTCCCACCAAAGGTAGTAATAAAAATATCTGTGAACAGACGAGATATGATTTACAACAATACCACAGGAAGCTAAAACTTTCGACATATTTTGAACATAAAAAGGAGTCAGATCCTCCACCATTCACTCCGAAGTCGGAGTGGTCTCCTCCAGAAGGACAGCTGCCACCCGAAATCCTCAAGGTCATTCAAACTGACACCCAGTATTTTAATCAGAAATTCAAAATCTGCAGAGTTAAACCGAATTTGAGTAGAGACGAAGTTAAAGCGCTTCAGTCATTGAGCCAAAATAAGAATATCATTATAAAACCTGCGGATAAGGGCAGTGCAGCTGTCATCATGGACAGAGATCAATATTTGTGGGAAGGTCATAGACAACTGAGTGATCCAAACTACTATACCAAATTGAATAAACCTATCTTTCTGCAAACTGTCCCCCTGGTGGCTAATATTGTGGACAAACTATATGAGAAGAAATTCATTAATTTTAAACAGAAAACCTATTTAATGGGCACACAGGAACCCAGGCCGAGGCTATTTTATATGCTTCCTAAAATTCATAAAAAACCTGAAAAATGGAGCAAACCTCATGAAATCCCACCGGGGAGGCCCATCGTCTCTGATTGTAGCAGTGAGACATATTATACAGCTGAATATCTAGACCACTATCTAAATCCTCTTTCGATTAAACACGAAAGCTATATTAAAGATACCTACGATTTTGTGGAGAAGGTTAAAAAACTGCATGTACCTCCCAATTCTTTCCTCTTTACTATGGACATTGACAGCCTTTACACCAATATTGACATCAAAGAAGGTATACAGACTATAAAAAACATTTTTCTCAAATATCCTGACTCAAAAAGACCAGACAAAGAACTACTACAACTTCTAGACATCAATCTGACCCGCAACGACTTTGAATTCAATGGTGAATATTTCCTCCAGATCAAAGGCACAGCGATGGGCAAGAAATTCGCCCCCGCATATGCAAACATTTTTATGGCAGAGTGGGAGCATTCGGCCTTACAAGCCTGCCCCAAAAGACCCCTATATTATTTCAGATATCTCGACGACATCTGGGGAGTCTGGCCTCATAGTAGAGCAGATTTTGACACCTTCTTAAATGTACTCAACAACCACAACCCATCAATTACTCTAAAAGCTACATTTGACTCCAATTCGGTCGACTTTCTGGACACCTCGACTTATAAAAGCACAGACTTTGACAAAACGCATAAATTGGACATCAAAATCTTTTTTAAGGAAACGGACACACATGCCCTCCTCTTCAAAACGAGCTATCATCCTAAGCATACGTATGCAGGCCTAATAAAGTCACAATTACTGAGGTTTCATAGAGTCTGCACCAAAAAAGAGGATTTTAAACAGGCTACAAAAATACTCTTCTCCGCCTTAGCCACCAGGGGGTACTCTCGCTCCTTCCTGAGGAAATCCTTTAAAACTTTCCTACAGGTGAAGCCCATAGAGGTCTCTTCTTTACTTCCAATTATAACAACATACTCTCCATCGGCAATTCAACTCATTAGAGAAATCAAGAACAATTTTTCCAACACTTTAAAGGACACTCAGCTGTTACAGGACCACAAAATTATTGCCGCATACAGGAAGAATAGAAACTTAAAGGAACACTTAGTTCACGCTAAATTAAAACCACTAGGTAACCCTAGATCCATAGGACACGGGGAATTTTTTCAGCATCTCAGCTGGGTGCGCAATCCACATAACAAACAGGTCTTTAAGACACAAACATATGGACATGCAAGGTCCCAAAACTGCGTCTATTTAATATACTGCTTAGAGTGTGGCATTCAGTATGTCGGTGAAACAAAAAACACACTACTAACAAGGTTCACTCAGCATAGGTATAATATCTTAAAATCACGTGAGACTCAGACTCTCATTGTTCAACACTTTATCCTACATAGCTGGTCAAATCTCAGGGCCACTCTTCTGGAGTCTAATCCATGGTGGTCAACAGCACAGAGAAAAAGAGCAGAAAGAATGTGGATAAATAAATTAGGAACAATTCATCCGACAGGTCTGAACGAAAAATAATTGTGTGATATCAGAGATGATGGCCTGTGCACTAAATTTCACCGCCTTCGGCGGTGAAATTCAAATTCTATTTTCCCCTAACCCTAACCCTAACCCTAACCCTAACCCTAACCCTAAAAAACACACACACCCATTTGGATACCTGCGGGAGAGCATAAAAGGGAGACAGCTGCAGAGCAGCTCATCAGTTTGGCGGGGGCATCAGAAGGAGCAACATCTCCAACACAATTCACAACTTACCTCACATGGTGGCAGAGCCTGAAGAAGTCCCAAGATAGAGGACGAAACGTCGCTAGCGCCACCTATAAAAAGAAGACCAAACAAGGTTAACCAATCCTAAAACAAGGGAGGGAATAAAAATAGCATGCCAAACTCAAAAAACAATAAAAAAACAAAAAAATAGAAAAAACTAAAACACCTAAAAATAACCTAAACTATGGTATATAAAAAAACATAACTAAAAACCTAAATAATGGTTTAATTAACCTCATTAATGAGAAGAAGAGAGTGGGGGGACTCACGTTCCGTAGGATGGCCCGTGCATTTTTCGGGCACCACTTGTGGTGTCTGAACCCTCTCCCCTAACCTAACCCTAACCCTAACCCTAACCCTAACCCTAACCCTAACCCCCTAACCCTAACCCTAACCCTAACCCTAACCCTAACCCTAACCCCCTAACCCTAACCCCCTAACCCTAACCCTAACCCTAACCCTAACCCTAACCCCCCCTAACCCTAACCCTAACCCTAACCCTAACCCTAACCCTAACCCCTAACCCTAACCCTAACCCTAACCCCCCTAACCCTAACCCCCTAACCCTAACCCTAACCCTAACCCCCTAACCCTAACCCTAACCCTAACCCTAACCCTAACCCCTAACCCTAACCCTAACCCTAACCCCTTCCACTTTCCTAACCCTAACCCTAGCCCTAACCCTAACCCTAACCCTTCCCCCTTCTTTTACCTTTCCCCCTTCCCTTTCCTAACCCTAACCACTTCCCTTTTTCCTAACCCTAACCACTTTCCTTTTCCAACCCTAACCCTAACCCCATTCCCTAACCCTAACCCCTTTCCCTTTCCTACCCCTAACCACCTCCCCTTCCCTAATCCTAACCCTAACCCCCTTCCCTAACCCTAACCCCCTTCCCTAACCCTAACCCTAACCACTCTCCTAACCCTAACCCTAACCCTTCCCCCTTCTTAACCCTAACCCCTATCCTAACCCTATCCCCCCTCCCCCTTCCTAACCCTAATCCCCCCTCTTATTCTTGGGTCAAAAATTACATGAAAGTTCATAATTTAATTAAATTTTATTAAGAATAGTCGCATTTCATTTAGGAATTCATATTACAATGGGAATGGTTGATTACAATAATTACTTTTATTAAATACTACAATAAATACTTACCTTATACAGTTCATAACTTATACCCTATTAAAAACAACCATTAGAAACAACAATTCATAAAACCAATTTGGAATATACTTACCTTTAACGACAATTCATTTTTATAAATACTTACCTTAAAAACCAATTGATAAGATACTTACCTTTAAAACTATAATTAATCTCTATAAATACTTACCTGTAATATTACAATTCAAATTTATAAATACTTACCTCTAAAAATCATTGGATAACATAAATTAATGTATTCGGACCTTTAAAAACCAATTTACTATTACGCTCTACAAACTCATTTCATTGGACGCCGGAGTTTATAAAAGGGGAGGAGCTCCAGCAGGAGCTCATTTCACACCAGGACTCCGAGCTGAACACAGCAGTTTCCAGCTATCCTAGAGAGACAGTTATTTTAGTGTGTCATTAGGCCTGAGGAAGATTTTGTTTTAATCGAAACGTTGCCGCCGACACACCTTCCTTTTTTCATTGTTTTATTTTAATTCATTTTTGATTTTTTAATAAAAAAATTTCAATTAAAAAATTCATTTTTGATTTTTGATTTAAAAAAACATTACTCACCTATGGATGAGGACGGATGGACCGTTGTCCAACGTGGGGGCCGACGCCGGCCGGCGCGCCTACCCTACCGCCAGGACCAGAGAGATGGGTGGACGGAGAGTGCAGCCCCCGTCCCCTACAGGAGACGGGACCAGTCCCCGATCCCCGACCGGAGACGGGATCAGTCCCCCGCCCCTAACCCTAACCCTAACCCCCTAACCCTAGCCCTAACTCCTAATCCTAACTTAGCCCTAACCCTAACCTTTATTTCTAACCCTAATTACTTAAGCCTAACCCTAACTCTTATTCTAACCCTAATCACTACTATTGTCCTAACCCTAACCCTAATCTTACTCTATTACTATTCTAACCCTAACCACTATATTGGTCCTAAGCCTAACCCTAAACATTACCTTGCTAACCCTAACCCTAATTTTGGCCCTAACCCTAACCCTAGCCCTGACTCTAAGTTTTAAGTTCAGGGACTAGTCTAAATTTAGACCTAAAAACTAACCCTAATTCGGCCCTAAATTCTAACCCTAACCACAAATCTTGGCCCTAACCCTAACCCTAGCCCTGACTCTAATTTTTAAGTCCAGGGACTAGTCTAAGTTTAACCCTAAAATTAACCCTAATTTGGCCTTAATTCTAACCCTAATCCTAATTTTGGCCCTAACTATAACCCCAACCCTAACTCTATATTTTAAGTTGATGGGCATGGGTGTTATAAATAATTAAATTAAATAAAACAATTTCATAAAAAAAGTTTGGAATCTACCTTTAAAAACAATTGATTATAAGAATAAGTATACTGTTAGGATATGGAAATATATTAAAATACATAAAAATTTATTAAAATACATTGTATTGCATGGGTATAGGCTTTAAAGTATATATAAATTCATTAAAATTCATTTCATTAATAATTGTTACAAAAGGGATTTAAAAACAAGGGAACATTGATGGGAATTAAAACTTGGTTAAAAAGACATTTAAAAACAAGGGTTTAAAAACAGAGGGTATATAAGGAGTCGCAACACAGGGAGAGCTCATAAGCATTTGGACCAGCAAAGCAGTAGGAGCTCTTTAGCCAGCCAGCCTTGCTTAAGCCAGCTTAGTTTTTTGTGTGCCCTTTTGCCTGAGGAAGACCGTACAAGGTCGAAACGTCGTTTTTGTTTTATTTATTTTTTGGCACACCTTCTTTAGTTCTTTAAAAACAATTTGATTTTTTTAAAAAAACTATTTTCCTTTCCCCTTTTGGGAAAGCGTTTTTATTTTACTTTTTTTACAAAACCCAACAAAAGTTTTTCTAAAAACTAAAATACAACAAAAGTTTTTCTAAAAACTACAACAAAAAAGTTTTTCTAAAAACTACAAAGAAAAAGAAAAAAATGGACGGTTGGACGGAGGTACGGTACGGAAGGAGGCGCCGTGACCGTGACCGCCAACCCTACCGGGACCGAGGCTTCGGTCGGCCGGACGGGTGGATGGCCAGTGCACCCACCTTCTCCAGACGGAGGGGGTATCAGGACCCCTTTCCTAACCCTAACCCTAACCCTAACCCTAAACCCTAACCCCTAACCCTAACCCTAACCCTATCCACTTTCCCTTTCCTAACCCTAATCCCCCCTTCCTAGTTATTGGACCTAATTTACATACATTGGATTAATAATTTCTTAATACAATTTGGATTTCATTATAACAACCATATTTCATTTAGGAATTATTATAATGGGAATGATTGATTATAATAATTACAATTTTTATTAAAAACTACAATAAATACTTACCTCCTATAAAGTTATTTTATACAATTAATAATTCATAACATACTTACCCCATTTAAAACAACAATTAAAAACAACAATCCATAAAACCCATTGATAGTATACTTACCTTTAAATACAATTCATTTCTATAAATACTTACCTTAAAAACTACAATTTATTTCTATAAATACTTACCTGTAAGAACAACAATTCATTTTTATTCATACTTACCTTTGAAACCATTTCTTTACGTAGATTCATGCATTAGAATAAAAAAAAACCAATTCAGAGTTAAGCTCTACGGAAAATTTCATTGGACACCGGAGGGTATAAAAGGGGAGGAGCTCCAACAGGAGCTCATTACTCACCTGGACTCCGAACTGAACACAGCTTTGCCAGCTATTCTAGAGGAGAAGACAGTTGTTTGTGTGTCATTAGGCCTGAAGAAGATTTTGTTTTATCGAAACGTTGCCTGACACACCTTCCTTATTTGTTTAATTTCTTTTAATTCATTTTTGATTTTTCTTAATAAACATTTTCATAAAAAAAGTTAATTTTTTCATCTTTTATTTAAAAACTTTGACTCACCTCATGGAGGACGAATGGACCGTAGTCCAACGGGGGGGCCGACGCCGGCCGGCGCGCCAACCCGTACGCCAGTACCAGAGAGAAGGGTGGACGGAGAGTGCAGCCCCCGTCCCCTACAGGAGACGGGACCAGTCCCCGATCCCCGACCGGAGACGGGATCAGTCCCCCGCCCCTAACCCTAACCCTAACCCCCCTAACCCTAGCATAAAATATAATCTACCTCTTACCTAACCCCATCCTTTAACCCTAACCCTAACCACTTCCCTTTCCCTAACCCTAACCACTCCCCCATCCTTTAACCCTAACCCTAATCACTCCCTTCCCCCTTTCCTAAATTTAACCCTAATTCTTATTTCCTTTAAACCCTAATCTCTTTTCTTTCTTTTCATTCTTTTCCATTCTTACTAATTTCTTGTACTTTTCAATTCTTTCTCTAAAACATAAAATTTTAAAAGATAAACATTTCAAATCCGGAAGTTAAAAACATTACATTGGCTCTTTAAAACATTTGATACATAATAAATACAAAATAATTTTAATTCATCTAATTTTAATATACACAGTTAAAAACAATTCAGGATTAAATCATTATATCTTAAAAAACATTAAAAAACATTTAAAACCATTAGAATGGGATATTCACCTTCAAATCCGACGTAGGAAGGGGGTGTGACTTACCTTGGGGGAGGAGGGTATATAAGCAGGAGCTGAGCTCTCTCTCCCTCATTCTGCCTCTGACTAGCCAAGAGCACACATTGCCTGACAGTCTGCAAGGAATAATACAGAGCCTTTCTTTCATTCATTCTTACTTCTTTCATTCATTCTTACTTCTTTCTTCTCTTTTATATATATCTTTTCCGCCTGAAGAAGACCTAGTAAGGTCGAAACGTCGCGGCATCTGTCTTTTATTTCATCTTTCCATAACGTTTATAAATAATTTCATTTTATACATATCTGACCTATAAATAAATAAATATATAAATATAAACACTATAATTAATTAAATACACCGCGAAATAGTCATAAACAATTATAAAAACAGCATCATGCCCCTTGAGGCTGATGGCTGGACCACTGTGCGTTACGGGGGCAGGCGTGGGCGTCCCCGTGACCGCACTCAAGAGAGACCACGCAGATGGGATAGTGGGGGTAGGAGTCCTGGGTGGATGGACCGTGCTCCTCCTTTCCCCCGCGGAGGCGGGAGAAGGGGCCCTAACCTTTTTCCTACCCCTAACCCTAACCCTAACCCCCTAACCCTAACCCACAAAATGAGACTTTGTCACGATGAAAATGTATCTTTTATAATCAAAGATGCAAAACAAAATATACCAAATCAATATATTCTGCTGGGATACATCTTTTCCTCTTTATATTGTCAATCCACATCATGTAAATGAAACTTACCTTGGTGGACAGAACAGCTCTGAACATTGGCCACCAGATGGAGCCAAATGGTTGCCATCTACTGTAATGGCTGCATTTGTCGATTTCTTTAACAGTCTCCTTCAAGGTTACTCATGTTTTGTTTCTTTTTTACTATATATTCTGATTTAGTTTTAATAATCAATTTTTTTTCCCATCTAGTTTGTACAGTTCAACAAAAATCTTCTGTATTTCATAAACTGTCTTCCTGAGACAACCTGCAGTTTATCTTCAGTTGTTTTTTCTATGACATGATTAAAATTCACAGCCATGTTGGATGAAAAGTGGAAGAATCTTTTTACATTTGAAGGAAATGAAAGAGACAAACATTTGTTCATGACTGCTGTAAATAAAGTCAACACTTTTACCTGATTATCAGTCTCATGTTACAACACAGTGGACAACATGACCTATCTGAATGCTTCCTCGCAGTAAAAACAATGTTAAACTTTCCACCGTCTCAGCTTCACTTTCAACACTTTAGACATAATTCATGACGTTGCTGAGTTTGTTCTGCACTGTGAAGACTCCTTTAAATACAGCTGCAGTGAGGACTTCCTTTTTGTTTTCAAAATCTAACACAGTAGAGGACAGTACAAGACAACAGAAGAAGGCAGCAGACCGTAGAGGACAGTAGAAAGCATCAGGTGAAAGTCACATTACAGGAAATAAGAGGCGACAGGCTCTCAGGTGACTCTCAGGTGTGGTTTATGTCGGCGGGTTAGTCTGATAGAAAACAGTCGGTAGCTTCAGTTCAGACAGGATTTTACATTCAGAGCCTTCAGACAAGAAAACATCACAGTCACATCAGCTGATCAGGTCACATGACCTCCTGTTTTCATCATGGGTGCTCTGATCATTCTTTAAATATATCATGAGCTTGCAGCTGCTGCACTACATTCCCCACAATGCACCCTAACCCTAACATCCCACAGAAGGCTGCACACCCTTTCTTTTAGTACCACCTGTTTCATGCAGTATGACATCACACCTTCACACTATATGACATCACTCCATGACATTAAAAGAACATGTGGGCAATCTGAACGCAGCCAATCAGCCGTCATCTTTCAGCAGCTCAGTCATGTGACAGATCTTCTGCTGTGCAAAGGATTGTGGGTCCGAAGAGCCAGAGAAACATGCTGGCATCATACTGACAAGTAGACCCCCATGTGTTTCAGCATCAGAAGTAAGTACTGGGATGTAGTACAGATACTGCGACCACGTCTACTGAAGTACTGCAGTTAGTTCTGAGATGTAGTACAGATACTGCGACCACGTCTACTGAAGTACTGCAGTAAGTACTGGGACGTCATGCAGATACTACGAACACTTATACTGAAGTACTGCAGTTAGTACTGGGATGTAGTACAGATACTGCGATCATGTCTACTGAAATACTGCAGTTAGTTCTGAGATGTAGTACAGATACTGCGACCACGCCTACTGAAGTACTGCAGTAAGTACTGGGACATAGTGCAGACACTACAAACACTTCTACTGAAGTACTGCAGTTAGTACTGGGATGTAGTACAGATACTGCGACCACGTCTACTGCAGTACTGCAGTTAGTACTGGGACCAGTGACGTGAGGTGAGGAGAGGCAGGGGAGGCACAGCCTCACCTGTCATCATGGAAAAAATAAAATATATAATAAACAAATAAATTAAATGGTTCTATTTATCAAATGGTTTGAACTATAAACTAATTTTCAATTTTACTTAAACAATTTGGATAGTTTTTTATTAAAAATCGCTGAATTTTCGCATTTCCGTTTAAATACGGGGAAGAGACGCACCGTGAGGCAGCAGCAGGCTGAGCCTCACCTTGGATTGTGCAATCCCTCATAAACTGTGCTCTGCCATGCAATGACAGCGTGTCACTGTCTCTCTGTATGTCGCTAATCAAATGTTTCAAACACTTTTAATATCTGCCCCCCCTCACTTCCCACAGTTTAGCTGATGTATATAACATATGTGTATAACCTGTTTCGTGTGCTCAGCGATCTTACAACGGCAGTGAAGAGGCACTGGGTGAGGCAGGCAGTTCTCTTGCCTTAGGGTAGGGGGCACTCGTGTGCCCAGAAATCCTAAATGCTACTCCGCAGCTGCAGAGTAAGTGACAGTGAGCTAGCAACAATCTTAGAGTCCATGGTTACAAGCGAGTCAAGTGCACTGATATTTTTTCCCCTCTCGCCCCACCTGGATTTACAATGGAGGATTTTATATCCAAGCTCAAACTATTTTCTAAACTGGACTTTCAATCGAAACAGGAGGTAATAAATAAAGGAAGACCAACACCGGAGCTGAAACTGCCTCAGACACCGGCAACTGGAGTGAAAGGCAGGAAGTGCCACTACTAGCTGCCGCCGCCACAAATTGAGCCAGCCATGCTGTCAAATGATGAATAATCTACTCTGTTGGGTTCATATATTTGTAAATCTGATTCTGATGGAATCAGTGCCTCACCAGCCATGAACCTCACCGCACGTCACTGACGTAATACAAACCCTACGAACACTTCTACTGAAGTACTGCAGTAAGTACTGGGACGTAGTACAGACACTACTTTCAGCTCTCTTCAGCAATTAAACAAACTAAGGCGGGACTGGATGTAGGGTTACCAAAGTAACGATGGTACAATCAAAAAGACTGTTGGTTTGATTGACAGCATGCAGGTAAAGTGAGCGCGTGTCCATGTTTCAGTCTGTGTTCAGCAGGAGGTCAGAGATCGCCGTTTACATTCAGACCTCAGAGGGTCGGCGGCTGCTGAGTGAGTCTCATTAACAAATATTGTGTTCTCCTCTCTCTCTCTTTTCTTGGTTTCAGTCTCACTTAACGATCCAGGTCCTCCATGCGGTTTCCTCCATTGTTCTCTTTCTCCTCAGCTTTCTTCTCATCTTTCTTCTCCTTCGGTTTCTGTCTCTCCTCCTCCTCTGTCTCCCTCTCTCTCTCCTCCCTTTCCCTCTCCCTGGCTCCGCCCTCGTTCTTCAGGTCCTGAAACACCTCGGTGAAGAAGTGAGGGTCGGCGTTGATCCGTAGCATGTCGCCGCTCAGCCGCTCGATCAGCTCCAGTGCTCGTTCCCAGAATGCATCACGGCTGGACTCCACCAGGAAGGGTTTGAGGGGGTACGAGATCTCGTTGCCCAGGTAAGAGTAGCCCAGGTAGAGACAGGTGAGGAAGGTGGCATAGAGCTCCTGCTCCGAAGACGTGTCATCGTCCACGGCATCCCGACACAGCAGGTACACAAAGACCAGACTGGCTGGACTGATGAAGCACTGGTCCTGCAAACACACAGGACACAAAGTACTAGTACTGCAGAGAAACAAGTATTAACACTACAGAGAGACCAGTAGTAACACTACATCCACACACACACACACACATATACACACATACACACATACTGACCTGCCAGCCCTGAACCAGAAGCGCTCGGTCGACATTTCTGAACCACAAGATGATCTGATTGGACGACAGCTCCTTCAGTTTGACACAACGACGAATCAGGAAGTCTGAAAGGCAACGCAGAAGCTCACCTGTGGACGCCTAGAGGAGAGGGGACAAGGAGGGAGGAGACAAGAAGGCAGGGGACAGGGAGGGAGGACACAACACAGTCATCACAATAACATACATCACTATGAAACAACTGACACTACTGTAGACCATAATCATTGTTGTTGTTGTTGTTGTTGTTGTCATAACCCAGCTGAACATGAGTCACTGCCTGCATCAACAATGTGACAAAGTTGAAAATGTTGATGTTGTTTTGTGTTTAAAGTTATGAATGAATGTTGAAGTAAAGACAATTTAACGTGTGAATTTTGTCTCTGATGTTTGTGTTTGTGTCAGAATGAACTGTGACATCGTGTTTGTCATTAAAGGAGCAGTCTGTAGTTTTATAATGTCAAGAGAAAGATCTTCCAACAAACTCAATAATCAAACTGTGTTTGACTGAATAACCAAACTGACCTTAAAGGACAACACAATTTATACTGTTTTACTTTGTTTATATGTGGCGGACCCTGCCACCTTTCTACCTTCAGTGTTCCTGTGAGAACAGTTAAAGTTGCTTTGTTAGCTCATTAATATTGTAAATGTGACACAGCCTCTTTAATTTAATTCAATTCAATTGAATTCAGCTTTATTTATAAAGCGCATTTCATGCACAAGGCAGACTCAATGTGCTTCACAACAGGCACAGTTATATAAAAATCAATTAGAGACTTTAACTCTTTCAACTGGCTGAGTTTTAAACTGTTTTCATTTTTTAAGTTAAATGATTTATGACTCTTCAAACATCTGATGTCTCCATCAAACCACACCGACCTGCACCACCACCCTCCGTGGTGAGATGATCAGGTCCGGCCTTCCCCGGTTCTCATTCTGGCTCTGGTTCTGGTCCGGCACGGTGGGGACGGGTACTGGGATGGGTCCGTGTCTGTGTCCGCCCTTCAGCGCTCTGTGGCGGCTGTCGATGACCGCCTGCTCCCGCTGCACCTGCCCGGCCTCTGACACCGCTGGCTTCACCTTCTTCCCGCCCTTCCTCTTGGCTCGCGCGGCCACGAGGCGTTTCTTCCAGCTGAGCGCGTGCAGCAGCACCGGGTGCCTCTTCTTCTTCTTCTTCTTCTTCTCGTCCTTCTCCTCTTCCTCCTCACGAGCCTCCAGCGGCTTCTGCACCGCGAGCTCCCCAAGCTTCTCCGGCCCGCGAGCCGCAGCCTTCCGCGAGCCCGGAGACAGAGACAGCACCGTTCCCATGACGACAAGTGGACGGACCGGCGCGAGCCTCTCTGCAGCAGCAAAGGAGGAGCTGTCTGTCTGTCTGTCTGTCTGTCTGTCTCTAACCTGTCTGTCTGTCCGGTCCGACCGTTCAAACGTTAGAAATAAAAACGTGCTTGCAGCTCCATCACTGCTGCAGCCTCCGTCCTCCAACCTGTCTGTAGTCCTGGTGGATCAGTGTGTCCCCCTCTCTGTCTCCACCTGTCTCTGTCTCCACCTGTCTGTCTGTCTCTGTGACGCAGTCTGGGGGGCGGGGCTCCTGCAGAGTCTCTGTCCATGGTACTAAAACGTTTAAAGCTGCAGTGGAGAAGATTAAAGGCTCATTATTATTATTATTATTATTATTATTATTATTATTATTATTGTTGTTGTTGGTGTTGTTGTTGTTGTTGTTGTTGTTGCTGCTTCTGCTGCTGCTAGGGTTAGGTGTGACTCATCTGTTCACACCTACAACATACAAAACACTTTTTAGTCCATCATCCATTTTAAACACTGCTGCCTACATTACCCACAGTGCAACTCTACCTCTGACAGATTTATGCTGCCTACACTACCCACAGTGCACCTCTCCCTCTGTGGTATGTTATGCTAACAGCTCCCTTCTTTCTAATTCCACAGTCGTCTTCAACTCCAACTTCAACTCTGACTTGAGTGACATCACTTGTGTCAGCTGATCCCACTTCAGACACGACAGGATTTATAAACATGTAGTAGAACACCTGGGAACACCTGGAAACACCTGGGAACACCTGGGAACACCTGGAAACACTTGGAAATAGCCACAGATTTCATTTCATTTTTGACGAGAGCAATCAGAGTCACGTGCAGATAATTAATAATCAATAAATAATAACAATCATAAAACAAACTGTGAAACCAAACATACACGACAAACTAAAGACAGGAGAAGAGCCCCTATTATTATTATTATTATTATCATTAATATTATTGTATAATGTGACTCTCTACCTGTCTCTCTCTATATACCTGTCTCTCCCTGCACCTGTCTCTCTCTCTCTCTACCTGTCTCTCTCCCTCTACCTGTCTCTCTCTCTCTCTCTGCCTGTCTCTCGCTCTCTACCTGTCTCTCTCTCTCTACCTGTCTCTCTCCCTCTACCTGTCTCTCTCTCTCTACCTGTCTCTCTCCCTCTACCTGTCTCTCTCATATAACAGTCTTGTTACTGTGCTGCTGTCCTGTCCTCTGTATTCTTTAAAATGGTTCGTTAATATCAACTATATTAATCAGGTGTTCTACAATGAGCAGCTTGGTGAATACATATAAGAGCTGTTAGCATGTTAGCATGTGAACAGGTCGCTGTGTTTTCATTAAAAGTGACTCTTTAATCTAATAATATTTTTTATGATACCATGTCTGAACCCTGTGTGTTGATTTCACTCTCCATTCTCTGCTCATTATCGCTAAAGGTGCATTTTTATTTGTTTTTTGATCAACCAATCACAGCTTTTTTTAAATGAGTCACACCTAGCAACAAGGTCGACCCGCCTCGTGACTGAGATCAAAGGTCCTGTCAAAGGTTCTGGTTCCTGCTCACACTTCAAATAAAACATCACGCCTGAGCTACGACACCCTGCTGCCAGGTTAGAGTCCCAGTGAGGAGGCTCCTGGTCAGTGCTGGATCCAGACTGGTGTGAGGTGCTTGTCGGTACTGGGTCCTGACTGGTATGAGGTGCTCCTTAGGTTGGACAAGGAAAAGTGAGAAGAACCTTGGACGGGGTGGAGCATGGGTACCAGTTTAAGGCCTCAGATGGTTTTGGAGAGTGATTTCTTGCTGGGCCTCATGTCTGGTTCTGGTGGCTGGGGGGTGAATAGACCAGTGTCTCTGGGCAGGGGGATTCAGCCGGACTATCAATACTGTGACATTGAGCCTTTGTTAATCTTGCTACATTACTTGCTATTTGTAATCAGATTACTGCTGATTGATGGACCTCTGATATTGTTGGCTGTTAATGGTCGTCAAATAGAAATCTGCTTTTTTTTAATCAAGTCTGGAGCTACATGTCTGTTCAGTACCAACATCATGATGACATCCTGTGTGTTTATCTATGAATTTAGATCTGTACTGATAAATGATCATGTTAGGGTTATTGTGTCAGTCTGTCCTGTTAATGAGGAAAATAAAATATAATATATTGAATATCGTGTTGGAAATGTTACTACTAAAAGTGGTTAACATACTGTTGATAATAATAATATAACAATGATTATTATTATTATTATTATTATTATTATTATTATTGAATTACACGACTGAGGGCTGCGTGTGTTTTACAGCAGCTGATCCAGACTCAGATTATACTCACCTCTGTGTGTGTGTGTGTGTGTGTGTGTGTGTGTGTGTGTGTGTGTGGGCGGAGCCTGTGGCAGCAGAAGGCTCATTGTCTGAGGAGGCAGAGGAAGAGAGAGGGAGGAGGGAGGGTCGAGCGAGGTAGACAAAGACTGCAGCTGTGAGAGAGCGAGAGAGAGAGAGAGACAAAGAGGAGGGAGGCCGACTCTCTCTTTCTTTCTTCATGTGGGGGAGGAGAGGGGGAGGATTAACCGGCTGATCTGCGACACGCGCTCACATACAACACACACACATTTCATATCAACACACACACGACACGGCATCAGAGCTTCATCTGGATCAGCATCATCATCATCAGCAGCAGCAGCAGCAGCAGCAGCATCAGCATCAGCATCAGCAGCGAGGACGAGAGACAAAGAGACACAGACAGAGAGAGAGACGGAAGGTGGAGCGAGACGATCTGCACTGTCTGACAAGAGACAGACAGGAGGAGAGAGAGAGACAGGAGGAGAGAAAGAGACAGACAGGCCTTGAGCAGCTCCACCGCCTGTCTGTGTTCAGTGTGTGATGGCCGACCACATGTTCCTGCTGCTGTGTGTCTGCTCAGTGTGTGTGTTGTTGTAGGTGGGTGTGTTCACTGTGTGCGTGTTCACTGTGTGTGTTCAGTCTGTGTGTGTGTGTGTGTGTGTGTGTGTGTGTGTTCACTGTGTGTGTAAGATGGGGAACGCAGAGAGCATGGAGAGCCAACTGGCAGTGATCCGGTCCAGAGCCGCCCCAGTTCGACTCCCGATGCCCGACCCGGCTGAGCTGGAGGAGAGGTTTTCCATCGCACTGGTAAATACACACACACACACACACACACACACACATTAAGACAGAAGACATGGTGGAGTGTTACACAGTGTGATTTACAGGTTGATGGTGGTTAGCCTGTTAGCATGCTAACAGAGAGTCCAGCTCAGGCTGATGTGATGTCACCAGTTCTGCAGGTTTTTGGTCATAGTTGGACGGATGACTAAAACTGTTCCAGATTTTCAGCCTCTGATTCCTCAGATTGAGTCAGCACGCTGTGTCTACACAGACCTTCATCAAATGAGTTTGTATTCTCATCTCTGAGGGTTAGGGGTTGGATCCAGCATGGTTGGGTTAGGGGCTGGATTCAGCATGGTTGGGTTAGGGGTTGGATCCAGCATGGTTGGGTTAGGGCTGGATCCAGCATGGTTGGGTTAGGGTTGGATCCAGCATGGTTGGGTTAGGGACTGGATTCAGCATGGTTGGGGTTAGGGGTTGGATCTATTGTGGTTGGGGTTTCATTTTAATAATATGTTCTGATCCAGAATGTATTGGACATGCTTTCTTCATGTGGTTTGGTTCATTTGGTGTTTGTTATCTTTAGTTCTGGTTCGGTTCTTAAACCTCAGTAAAGTCACTTAAAGTTACACAGACTGACAGCTAAATGCTGCTTTATGGTTGCACATAGGCTCTATGCAGAGTGAGCATTTATGCATGTAAGCTGGCGTGCCTGCATTGCTGGCAAAGGGGATACACCGGTACCATACAGCGCTACCCAGAGGTAAAACACCCACCTCATTGGCTCCAAGTTGTGTCTCTGGGCAGAGTGGATAGGCAGAGAGTCCACAGGGAGGACTGTCCCTCCTTGTACACTGAGCTTGGATGCAGGATTTTGGTTTCGTCAAAGACGGTGTCTACCAGGGTTATGGCTGAATTCCAACAGATCCGTGTTTGGTCCTGCTCCACTCTGTCATGGCTCTGCCACGGCAGCAGAGCCAATAGGTTTCACTCTAGTCTATGTGTTTACCTCCACTGGGTCCGCTGCGTTGCGTATCTGCTCCGGCAGATCTGCCGGAGCTGGGATGAATGGCTTCTGTTTCTGCCAGATGCTGGAGCACGATGCAACAATTCACCCAAATTCAGCACAGAGCAAACACAAAGCCAGAAACCAAAACAGCAACATAATATCTGGTTAATTTTCAAAATAAAAAACTCTGTTGACACAGCACAAAAATCTCAAAAAATAGAGAAATACAATCAATTCTTCTAATCCTTCGGTTGGGAATACTTTGTGTTGTTGTGTTTGTAACACATAGCTATAACTGCGGTCGCACGTGATTATGTACTTATCGTGGGAACTCCTCAGTCTCGCAAAACCAGCTGTCTGGCAGTGCTGCACCATGCCGGACTCACATCGCAGCCCGTGGGGGTTGCTGGACGACAGATGACAGAGCACAACCATAACGGAGCCGGAACGCAACAGACATGCATCCAGTGGACTCAGCGTTAGGGTTAGAGTTTGGACATCTGGCCTGTCCACTAGTTTCAGCCCTGAGACACTCTGGCAGTGAAAAGCTCTGAACCAGGAGAAAAACCCAAGAAGAGCAGCAACATCTGAAGTGGTAGATGTGTTTACTGGGAAACTACAGGTTACAATGCTGCAGCGTTGTGCACATTGCATTGGCAAATTGTGTTAGCTAATCCAAGTTTGAAACACGTAAGTCTGTTGTTGTTCTGAGAAATGGAGATGGTGTGTAATACTCCCTTCAAACAACAGCTCAAACTGACTCTCACCAGAGTAGAAAGATAAGTGGGAGCAAGAGGACCAGTAGATCAGACTCTAGTCTGAGAAACAAGTCCCTCACAGGTCCTCACGTCTAAGGTGAAGAGGCAGCTCCAGGATACACAAATAAAAGGAAAAGATTCAGATGGACAACCGAACACAGACACTGGACATACGAAGAATGGAACGGACGGATGGACGGAGATCGACTGGAGCAAACTTTATCCTCCAACAGGAAAATGAGCCAAAGCTCCAAACTATGAAGAACTATTTACAGAAGGAGCAGTCAGCTGGTTTTGTGTCCAGCAGACAATCAAATCTGAACCCTTTAGAGCTGCTGTGAAGCACACTGACTGTATGATATGTAAGAAGTGCCCATCAAGCCAATCCAACCTGTGAGAGGAGCTACAGGAAGCATGGAGGGACATTTCCTCTGATCATCTCCACAAACTGACAGCGAGGATGACAAAGTTCTGAGAGGCTGTAACTGCTGCAGATGACACAAAATTATTATTCCAAGTAAAAGTCATTACTTCTCACCTCAGTGTATTTTATTTTCATCATTTCATCATTCATTAGGGTTAGGTTCTTTAGGGGTTAGTGTTGGCTTCTTTACGGTAAGGGTTAGGTTCTTTAGGGGTTAGTGTTGGCTTCTTTACGGTTAGGGTTAGGTTTTTTAGGGGTTAGTGTTGGCTTCTTTACGGTTAGGGTTAGGTTTTTTAGGGAAACAGGTTTATATCCAACTGTTCCAGCGACATCACTGCACAAGTGTCATGAAGACTTTTTAAAATGCTTAAAACTCACTAACCCTTCAAATGTCTTCCAGAATTCGATGAACCTGCCTCCTGACAAGGTGCGTCTGCTGCGTTCCTATGACAACGAGAAGAAGTGGGAGCTGATTTGTGATCAGGTGGGTGGTGTTAATAAGGTTAATGAGTTTGAATCTGTTCCCACCTGAAGAACCAGGACGTCAACCAATTGAGACTCAGGACAGATCAGAGACTTCAGGCTTTATTTTTCTGTATTGTACTTACATATACAGTATATGCTTCTAATACTACAGGTACACTTTACTTTATATTCTGTCCTTTAATTATACTATGTACTGTATATATACTGTACCTCAGTATATGTGCTATACCTCAGTATATATACTGTACCTCAGTATATGTGCTATACCTCAGTGTATGTACTGTACCTCAGTATATGTATTGTACGTTACTTCAGTATATATATAATTGAGTACATTGAGTACCGGCCCACAAAAACCCCGCTTATCAGTCTGAGCCACTGTGTGGTAATCTGATTACTTGTAAATGTATTTGGTAATATGTAATATTTACATCTGATTGATTTAATGAGTGGATCATATTGTGACTAAACTGAACAGGAAGTTAATTTTACCAACAAGGATTAAAACTGATGTCATCCAATCAAACTGTGTGTGTGTGTGTGTGTGTGTGTGTGTGTGTGTGTGTGTGTGTGTGTGGTGCAGGAGAGGTTTCAGGTGAAGAACCCTCCTCACACTTACATCCAGAAACTGAGAGGCTTCCTTGATCCAGCCGTCACTCGCAAGGTGAGCTATGATGTCACACTGAATTGATGACATCACACTGTTGGGGTTTGTTTTTCTAATGATTTAAACAGTGCAAGAAAACCTGCCTGACTCTCTACCTGTCTGTCTCCCTGTATGTGTCTGTCTCTCTCTACCTGTCTGTCTCCCTCTGTGTCTCTGTCTCTCTACCTGTC
>NW_028175008.1:0-32240 GCF_965226575.1 Pagrus pagrus
CCCGAATCCAATGGGGACTGCTGTGTCTCGTTCAGCCAGTATAGGACCATGTTTGGGAGAAGTTTCGAGTCAATCGGTCCAAAGACCTGGAAGCTATTGAAAAAATCGGCCAAGGTTTTCATGAAAAATGCCGGCTTTTCACTAAAATATTCACCAAAAATGCAAATTACACCCGAATCCAATGGGGACTGCTGTGTCTCGTTCAGCCAGTATAGGACCACGTTTGGGAGAAATTTCGAGTCAATCGGTCAAAAGACCTGGAAGCTATTGAAATAATCGGCTGTAGTTTTCATGAAAAATGGCGGCTTTTCACTAAAATATTCACCAAAAATACAAATTCCACCCGAATCCAATGGGGACTGCTGTGTCTCGTTCAGCCAGTATAGGACCACGTTTGGTAGAAATTTCTAGTCAATCGGTCCAAAGACCTGGAAGCTATTGAAAAAATCGGCTGAGGTTTTCATGAAAAATGCCGGCTTATCACTAAAATATTCACCAAAAATACAATTTCCACCCGAATCCAATGGGGACTGCTGTGTCTCGTTCAGCCAGTATAGGACCACGTTTGGGAGAAATTTCGAGTCAATCGGTCCAAAGACCTGGAAGCTATTGAAAAAATCAGCTGAGGTTTTCATGAAAAATGCCGGCTTATCACTAAAATATTCACCAAAAATACAATTTCCACCCGAATCCAATGGGGACTGCTGTGTCTCGTTCAGCCAGTATAGGACCACGTTTGGGAGAAGTTTCGAGTCAATCGGTCAAAAGACCTGGAAGCTATTGAAATAATCGGCCGAGGTTTTCATGAAAAATGCCGGCTTATCACTAAAATATTCACCAAAAATACAATTTCCACCCGAATCCAATGGGGACTGCTGTGTCTCGTTCAGCCAGTATAGGACCACGTTTGGGAGAAATTTCGAGTCAATCGGTCCAAAGACCTGGAAGCTATTGAAAAAATCGGCTGAGGTTTTCATGAAAAATGCCGGCTTATCACTAAAATATTCACCAAAAATACAATTTCCACCCGAATCCAATGGGGACTGCTGTGTCTCGTTCAGCCAGTATAGGACCACGTTTGGGAGAAATTTCGAGTCAATCGGTCCAAAGACCTGGAAGCTATTGAAAAAATCGGCCAAGGTTTTCATGAAAAATGCCGGCTTTTCACTAAAATATTCACCAAAAATGCAAATTACACCCGAATCCAATGGGGACTGCTGTGTCTCGTTCAGCCAGTATAGGACCACGTTTGGGAGAAGTTTCGAGTCAATCGGTCAAAAGACCTGGAAGCTATTGAAATAATCGGCCGAGGTTTTCATGAAAAATGGCGGCTTTTCACTAAAATATTCACCAAAAATACAAATTCCACCCGAATCCAATGCGGACTGCTGTGTCTCGTTCAGCCAGTATAGGACCACGTTTGGTAGAAATTTCTAGTCAATCGGTCCAAAGACCTGGAA
Organism: Pagrus pagrus; assembly: GCF_965226575.1. Taxonomy (NCBI): domain Eukaryota; kingdom Metazoa; phylum Chordata; class Actinopteri; order Spariformes; family Sparidae; genus Pagrus; species Pagrus pagrus. Next base: position 1,461 of record NW_028175008.1, read on the forward strand.
GCTATTGAAAAAATCGGCCGTGGTTTTCTTGAAAAATGCTGGCTTTTCACAAAAATATTCACCAAAAATGCAAATTACACCCGAATCCAATGGGGACTGCTGTGTCTCGTTCAGCCAGTATAGGACCACGTTTGGGAGAAGTTTCGAGTCAATCGGTCCAAAGACCTGGAAGCTATTGAAAAAATCGGCCGAGGTTTTCATGAAAAATGGCGGCTTTTCACTAAAATATTCACCAAAAATACAATTTCCACCCGAATCCAATGGGGACTGCTGTGTCTCGTTCAGCCAGTATAGGACCACGTTTGGGAGAAATTTCGAGTCAATCGGTCAAAAGACCTGGAAGCTATTGAAAAAATCGCAGAGGTTTTCATGAAAAATGGCCCCCTTTCACTAAAATATTCACCAAAAATACAAATTCCACCCGAATCCAATGGGGACTGCTGTGTCTCGTTCAGCCAGTATAGGACCACGTTTGGTAGAAATTTCTAGTCAATCGGTCCAAAGACCTGGAAGCTATTGAAAAAATCGGCCGAGGTTTTCATGAAAAATGGCCACCTTTCACTAAAATATTCACCAAAAATACAATTTCCACCCGAATCCAATGGGGACTGCTGTGTCTCGTTCAGCCAGTATAGGACCACGCTTGGGAGAAGTTTCGAGTCAATCGGTCAAAAGACCTGGAAGCTATTGAAATAATCGGCCGAGGTTTTCATGAAAAATGGCGGCTTTTCACTAAAATATTCAGCAAAAATACATATTCCACCCGAATCCAATGCGGACTGCTGTGTCTCGTTCAGCCAGCATAGGACCACGTTTGGGAGAAATTTCGAGTCAATCGGTCAAAAGACCTGGAAGCTATTGAAAAAATCGGCCGAGGTTTTCATGAAAAATGCCGGCTTTTCACTAAAATATTCACCAAAAATGCAAATTCCACCCGAATCCAATGCGGACTGCTGTGTCTCGTTCAGCCAGTATAGGACCACGTTTGGGAGAAATTTCGAGTCAATCGGTCCAAAGACCTGGAAGCTATTGAAAAAATCGGCCGAGGTTTTCATGAAAAATGCCGGCTTTTCACTAAAATATTCACCAAAAATGCAAATTCCACCCAAATCCAATGCGGACTGCTGTGTCTCGTTCAGCCAGCATAGGACCACGTTTGGGAGAAATTTTGAGTCAATCGGTCAAAAGACCTAGAAGCTATTGAAAAAATCGGCCGAGGTTTTCATGAAAAATGCCGGCTTTTCACTAAAATATTCACCAAAAATGCAAATTCCACCCGAATCCAATGCGGACTGCTGTGTCTCGTTCAGCCAGTATAGGACCACGTTTGGGAGAAATTTTGAGTCAATCGGTCAAAAGACCTAGAAGCTATTGAAAAAATCGCCGAGGTTTTCATGAAAAATGGCCCCCTTTCACTAAAATATTCACCAAAAATACAAATTCCACCCGAATCCAATGGGGACTGCTGTGTCTCGTTCAGCCAGTATAGGACCACGTTTGGGAGAAATTTCGAGTCAATCGGTCAAAAGACCTAGAAGCTATTGAAAAAATCGGCCGAGGATGTCATGAAAAATGGCCCCCTTTCACTAAAATATTCACCAAAAATACAAATTACACCCGAATCCAATGGGGACTGCTGTGTCTCGTTCAGCCAGTATAGGACCACGTTTGGGAGAAGTTTCGAGTCAATCGGTCCAAAGACCTGGAAGCTATTGAAAAAATCGGCTGAGGTTTTCATGAAAAATGGCGGCTTTTCACTAAAATATTCACCAAAAATACAATTTCCACCCGAATCCAATGGGGACTGCTGTGTCTCGTTCAGCCAGTATAGCACCACGTTTGGGAGAAGTTTCGAGTCAATCGGTCCAAAGACCTGGAAGCTATTGAAAAAATCGGCTGAGATTTTCATGAAAAATGGCGGCTTTTCACTAAAATATTCACCAAAAATGCAAATTCCACCCGAATCCAATGGGGACTGCTGTGTCTCGTTCAGCCAGTATAGGACCACGTTTGGTAGAAATTTCTAGTCAATCGGTCCAAAGACCTGGAAGCTATTGAAAAAATCGCCGAGGTTTTCATGAAAAATGGCCCCCTTTCACTAAAATATTCACCAAAAATACAATTTCCACCCGAATCCAATGGGGACTGCTGTGTCTCGTTCAGCCAGTATAGGACCACGTTTGGTAGAAATTTCTAGTCAATCGGTCCAAAGACCTGGAAGCTATTGAAAAAATCGGCCGTGGTTTTCTTGAAAAATGCTGGCTTTTCACAAAAATATTCACCAAAAATGCAAATTACACCCGAATCCAATGGGGACTGCTGTGTCTCGTTCAGCCAGTATAGGACCACGTTTGGGAGAAGTTTCGAGTCAATCGGTCCAAAGACCTGGAAGCTATTGAAAAAATCGGCCGAGGTTTTCATGAAAAATGGCGGCTTTTCACTAAAATATTCACCAAAAATACAATTTCCACCCGAATCCAATGGGGACTGCTGTGTCTCGTTCAGCCAGTATAGGACCACGTTTGGGAGAAATTTCGAGTCAATCGGTCAAAAGACCTGGAAGCTATTGAAAAAATCGCAGAGGTTTTCATGAAAAATGGCCCCCTTTCACTAAAATATTCACCAAAAATACAAATTCCACCCGAATCCAATGGGGACTGCTGTGTCTCGTTCAGCCAGTATAGGACCACGTTTGGTAGAAATTTCTAGTCAATCGGTCCAAAGACCTGGAAGCTATTGAAAAAATCGGCCGAGGTTTTCATGAAAAATGGCCACCTTTCACTAAAATATTCACCAAAAATACAATTTCCACCCGAATCCAATGGGGACTGCTGTGTCTCGTTCAGCCAGTATAGGACCACGCTTGGGAGAAGTTTCGAGTCAATCGGTCAAAAGACCTGGAAGCTATTGAAATAATCGGCCGAGGTTTTCATGAAAAATGGCGGCTTTTCACTAAAATATTCAGCAAAAATACATATTCCACCCGAATCCAATGCGGACTGCTGTGTCTCGTTCAGCCAGCATAGGACCACGTTTGGGAGAAATTTCGAGTCAATCGGTCAAAAGACCTGGAAGCTATTGAAAAAATCGGCCGAGGTTTTCATGAAAAATGCCGGCTTTTCACTAAAATATTCACCAAAAATGCAAATTCCACCCGAATCCAATGCGGACTGCTGTGTCTCGTTCAGCCAGTATAGGACCACGTTTGGGAGAAATTTCGAGTCAATCGGTCCAAAGACCTGGAAGCTATTGAAAAAATCGGCCGAGGTTTTCATGAAAAATGCCGGCTTTTCACTAAAATATTCACCAAAAATGCAAATTCCACCCAAATCCAATGCGGACTGCTGTGTCTCGTTCAGCCAGCATAGGACCACGTTTGGGAGAAATTTTGAGTCAATCGGTCAAAAGACCTAGAAGCTATTGAAAAAATCGGCCGAGGTTTTCATGAAAAATGCCGGCTTTTCACTAAAATATTCACCAAAAATGCAAATTCCACCCGAATCCAATGCGGACTGCTGTGTCTCGTTCAGCCAGTATAGGACCACGTTTGGGAGAAATTTTGAGTCAATCGGTCAAAAGACCTAGAAGCTATTGAAAAAATCGCCGAGGTTTTCATGAAAAATGGCCCCCTTTCACTAAAATATTCACCAAAAATACAAATTCCACCCGAATCCAATGGGGACTGCTGTGTCTCGTTCAGCCAGTATAGGACCACGTTTGGGAGAAATTTCGAGTCAATCGGTCAAAAGACCTAGAAGCTATTGAAAAAATCGGCCGAGGATGTCATGAAAAATGGCCCCCTTTCACTAAAATATTCACCAAAAATACAAATTACACCCGAATCCAATGGGGACTGCTGTGTCTCGTTCAGCCAGTATAGGACCACGTTTGGGAGAAGTTTCGAGTCAATCGGTCCAAAGACCTGGAAGCTATTGAAAAAATCGGCTGAGGTTTTCATGAAAAATGGCGGCTTTTCACTAAAATATTCACCAAAAATACAATTTCCACCCGAATCCAATGGGGACTGCTGTGTCTCGTTCAGCCAGTATAGCACCACGTTTGGGAGAAGTTTCGAGTCAATCGGTCCAAAGACCTGGAAGCTATTGAAAAAATCGGCTGAGATTTTCATGAAAAATGGCGGCTTTTCACTAAAATATTCACCAAAAATGCAAATTCCACCCGAATCCAATGGGGACTGCTGTGTCTCGTTCAGCCAGTATAGGACCACGTTTGGTAGAAATTTCTAGTCAATCGGTCCAAAGACCTGGAAGCTATTGAAAAAATCGCCGAGGTTTTCATGAAAAATGGCCCCCTTTCACTAAAATATTCACCAAAAATACAATTTCCACCCGAATCCAATGGGGACTGCTGTGTCTCGTTCAGCCAGTATAGGACCACGTTTGGGAGAAGTTTCGAGTCAATCGGTCAAAAGACCTGGAAGCTATTGAAATAATCGGCCGAGGTTTTCATGAAAAATGGCGGCTTTTCACTAAAATATTCACCAAAAATACAAATTCCACCCGAATCCAATGCGGACTGCTGTGTCTCGTTCAGCCAGTATAGGACCACGTTTGGGAGAAGTTTCGAGTCAATCGGTCCAAAGACCTGGAAGCTATTGAAAAAATCGGCCGAGGTTTTCATGAAAAATGGCGGCTTTTCACTAAAATATTCACCAAAAATACAATTTCCACCCGAATCCAATGGGGACTGCTGTGTCTCGTTCAGCCAGTATAGGACCACGCTTGGGAGAAGTTTCGAGTCAATCGGTCAAAAGACCTGGAAGCTATTGAAATAATCGGCCGAGGTTTTCATGAAAAATGGCGGCTTTTCACTAAAATATTCAGCAAAAATACATATTCCACCCGAATCCAATGCGGACTGCTGTGTCTCGTTCAGCCAGCATAGGACCACGTTTGGGAGAAATTTCGAGTCAATCGGTCAAAAGACCTGGAAGCTATTGAAAAAATCGGCCGAGGTTTTCATGAAAAATGCCGGCTTTTCACTAAAATATTCACCAAAAATGCAAATTCCACCCGAATCCAATGCGGACTGCTGTGTCTCGTTCAGCCAGTATAGGACCACGTTTGGGAGAAATTTCGAGTCAATCGGTCTAAAGACCTGGAAGCTATTGAAAAAATCGGCCGAGGTTTTCATGAAAAATGCCGGCTTTTCACTAAAATATTCACCAAAAATGCAAATTCCACCCAAATCCAATGCGGACTGCTGTGTCTCGTTCAGCCAGCATAGGACCACGTTTGGGAGAAATTTTGAGTCAATCGGTCAAAAGACCTAGAAGCTATTGAAAAAATCGGCCGAGGTTTTCATGAAAAATGCCGGCTTTTCACTAAAATATTCACCAAAAATACAATTTCCACCCGAATCCAATGGGGACTGCTGTGTCTCGTTCAGCCAGTATAGGACCACGTTTGGGAGAAATTTCAAGTCAATCGGTCAAAAGACCTGGAAGCTGTTGAAAAAATCGGCCGAGGTTTTCATGAAAAATGGCCCCCTTTCACTAAAATATTCACCAAAAATACAATTTCCACCCGAATCCAATGGGGACTGCTGTGTCTCGTTCAGCCAGTATAGGACCACGTTTGGGAGAAATTTCGAGTCAATCGGTCCAAAGACCTGGAAGCTATTGAAATAATCGGCTGTAGTTTTCATGAAAAATGGCGGCTTTTCACTAAAATATTCACCAAAAATACAAATTCCACCCGAATCCAATGGGGACTGCTGTGTCTCGTTCAGCCAGTATAGGACCACGTTTGGTAGAAATTTCTAGTCAATCGGTCCAAAGACCTGGAAGCTATTGAAAAAATCGGCTGAGGTTTTCATGAAAAATGCCGGCTTATCACTAAAATATTCACCAAAAATACAATTTCCACCCGAATCCAATGGGGACTGCTGTGTCTCGTTCAGCCAGTATAGGACCACGTTTGGGAGAAATTTCGAGTCAATCGGTCCAAAGACCTGGAAGCTATTGAAAAAATTGGCTGAGGTTTTCATGAAAAATGCCGGCTTATCACTAAAATATTCACCAAAAATACAATTTCCACCCGAATCCAATGGGGACTGCTGTGTCTCGTTCAGCCAGTATAGGACCACGTTTGGGAGAAATTTCGAGTCAATCGGTCCAAAGACCTGGAAGCTATTGAAAAAATCGGCCAAGGTTTTCATGAAAAATGCCGGCTTTTCACTAAAATATTCACCAAAAATGCAAATTACACCCGAATCCAATGGGGACTGCTGTGTCTCGTTCAGCCAGTATAGGACCACGTTTGGGAGAAGTTTCGAGTCAATCGGTCAAAAGACCTGGAAGCTATTGAAATAATCGGCCGAGGTTTTCATGAAAAATGGCGGCTTTTCACTAAAATATTCACCAAAAATACAAATTCCACCCGAATCCAATGCGGACTGCTGTGTCTCGTTCAGCCAGTATAGGACCACGTTTGGGAGAAGTTTCGAGTCAATCGGTCCAAAGACCTGGAAGCTATTGAAAAAATCGGCCGAGGTTTTCATGAAAAATGGCGGCTTTTCACTAAAATATTCACCAAAAATACAATTTCCACCCGAATCCAATGGGGACTGCTGTGTCTCGTTCAGCCAGTATAGGACCACGTTTGGGAGAAGTTTCGAGTCAATCGGTCCAAAGACCTGGAAGCTATTGAAAAAATCGGCTGAGGTTTTCATGAAAAATGGCGGCTTTTCACTAAAATATTCACCAAAAATACAATTTCCACCCGAATCCAATGGGGACTGCTGTGTCTCGTTCAGCCAGTATAGGACCACGTTTGGGAGAAATTTCAAGTCAATCGGTCAAAAGACCTGGAAGCTGTTGAAAAAATCGGCCGAGGTTTTCATGAAAAATGGCCCCCTTTCACTAAAATATTCACCAAAAATACAATTTCCACCCGAATCCAATGGGGACTGCTGTGTCTCGTTCAGCCAGTATAGAACCATGTTTAGGAGAAATTTCGAGTCAATCGGTCCAAAGACCTGGAAGCTATTGAAAAAATCGGCTGAGGTTTTCATGAAAAATGACGACTTTTCACTAAAATATTCACCAAAAATACAAATTCCACCCGAATCCAATGGGGACTGCTGTGTCTCGTTCAGCCAGTATAGGACCACGTTTGGGAGAAATTTCGAGTCAATCGGTCAAAAGAACTGGAAGCTATTAAAAAAATCGCCGAGGTTTTCATGAAAAATGGCCCCCTTTCACTAAAATATTCACCAAAAATACAAATTCCACCCGAATCCAATGGGGACTGCTGTGTCTCGTTCAGCCAGTATAGCACCACGTTTGGGAGAAGTTTCGAGTCAATCGGTCCAAAGACCTGGAAGCTATTGAAAAAATCGGCTGAGATTTTCATGAAAAATGGCGGCTTTTCACTAAAATATTCACCAAAAATGCAAATTCCACCCGAATCCAATGGGGACTGCTGTGTCTCGTTCAGCCAGTATAGGACCACGTTTGGTAGAAATTTCTAGTCAATCGGTCCAAAGACCTGGAAGCTATTGAAAAAATCGCCGAGGTTTTCATGAAAAATGGCCCCCTTTCACTAAAATATTCACCAAAAATACAATTTCCACCCGAATCCAATGGGGACTGCTGTGTCTCGTTCAGCCAGTATAGGACCACGTTTGGGAGAAATTTCGAGTCAATCGGTCAAAAGACCTGGAAGCTATTGAAATAATCGGCTGTAGTTTTCATGAAAAATGGCGGCTTTTCACTAAAATATTCACCAAAAATACAAATTCCACCCGAATCCAATGGGGACTGCTGTGTCTCGTTCAGCCAGTATAGGACCACGTTTGGTAGAAATTTCTAGTCAATCGGTCCAAAGACCTGGAAGCTATTGAAAAAATCGGCTGAGGTTTTCATGAAAAATGCCGGCTTATCACTAAAATATTCACCAAAAATACAATTTCCACCCGAATCCAATGGGGACTGCTGTGTCTCGTTCAGCCAGTATAGGACCACGTTTGGGAGAAATTTCGAGTCAATCGGTCCAAAGACCTGGAAGCTATTGAAAAAATCGGCTGAGGTTTTCATGAAAAATGCCGGCTTATCACTAAAATATTCACCAAAAATACAATTTCCACCCGAATCCAATGGGGACTGCTGTGTCTCGTTCAGCCAGTATAGGACCACGTTTGGGAGAAATTTCGAGTCAATCGGTCCAAAGACCTGGAAGCTATTGAAAAAATCGGCCAAGGTTTTCATGAAAAATGCCGGCTTTTCACTAAAATATTCACCAAAAATGCAAATTACACCCGAATCCAATGGGGACTGCTGTGTCTCGTTCAGCCAGTATAGGACCATGTTTGGGAGAAGTTTCGAGTCAATCGGTCCAAAGACCTGGAAGCTATTGAAAAAATCGGCCAAGGTTTTCATGAAAAATGCCGGCTTATCACTAAAATATTCACCAAAAATACAATTTCCACCCGAATCCAATGGGGACTGCTGTGTCTCGTTCAGCCAGTATAGGACCACGTTTGGGAGAAATTTCGAGTCAATCGGTCCAAAGACCTGGAAGCTATTGAAAAAATCGGCTGAGGTTTTCATGAAAAATGCCGGCTTATCACTAAAATATTCACCAAAAATACAATTTCCACCCGAATCCAATGGGGACTGCTGTGTCTCGTTCAGCCAGTATAGGACCACGTTTGGGAGAAATTTCGAGTCAATCGGTCCAAAGACCTGGAAGCTATTGAAAAAATCGGCTGAGGTTTTCATGAAAAATGCCGGCTTATCACTAAAATATTCACCAAAAATACAATTTCCACCCGAATCCAATGGGGACTGCTGTGTCTCGTTCAGCCAGTATAGGACCACGTTTGGGAGAAATTTCGAGTCAATCGGTCCAAAGACCTGGAAGCTATTGAAAAAATCGGCCAAGGTTTTCATGAAAAATGCCGGCTTTTCACTAAAATATTCACCAAAAATGCAAATTACACCCGAATCCAATGGGGACTGCTGTGTCTCGTTCAGCCAGTATAGGACCACGTTTGGGAGAAGTTTCGAGTCAATCGGTCAAAAGACCTGGAAGCTATTGAAATAATCGGCCGAGGTTTTCATGAAAAATGGCGGCTTTTCACTAAAATATTCACCAAAAATACAAATTCCACCCGAATCCAATGCGGACTGCTGTGTCTCGTTCAGCCAGTATAGGACCACGTTTGGGAGAAGTTTCGAGTCAATCGGTCCAAAGACCTGGAAGCTATTGAAAAAATCGGCCGAGGTTTTCATGAAAAATGGCGGCTTTTCACTAAAATATTCACCAAAAATACAATTTCCACCCGAATCCAATGGGGACTGCTGTGTCTCGTTCAGCCAGTATAGGACCACGTTTGGGAGAAATTTCGAGTCAATCGGTCAAAAGACCTGGAAGCTATTGAAAAAATCGCAGAGGTTTTCATGAAAAATGGCCCCCTTTCACTAAAATATTCACCAAAAATACAAATTCCACCCGAATCCAATGGGGACTGCTGTGTCTCGTTCAGCCAGTATAGGACCACGTTTGGTAGAAATTTCTAGTCAATCGGTCCAAAGACCTGGAAGCTATTGAAAAAATCGGCCGAGGTTTTCATGAAAAATGGCCACCTTTCACTAAAATATTCACCAAAAATACAATTTCCACCCGAATCCAATGGGGACTGCTGTGTCTCGTTCAGCCAGTATAGGACCACGCTTGGGAGAAGTTTCGAGTCAATCGGTCAAAAGACCTGGAAGCTATTGAAATAATCGGCCGAGGTTTTCATGAAAAATGGCGGCTTTTCACTAAAATATTCAGCAAAAATACATATTCCACCCGAATCCAATGCGGACTGCTGTGTCTCGTTCAGCCAGCATAGGACCACGTTTGGGAGAAATTTCGAGTCAATCGGTCAAAAGACCTGGAAGCTATTGAAAAAATCGGCCGAGGTTTTCATGAAAAATGCCGGCTTTTCACTAAAATATTCACCAAAAATGCAAATTCCACCCGAATCCAATGCGGACTGCTGTGTCTCGTTCAGCCAGTATAGGACCACGTTTGGGAGAAATTTCGAGTCAATCGGTCCAAAGACCTGGAAGCTATTGAAAAAATCGGCCGAGGTTTTCATGAAAAATGCCGGCTTTTCACTAAAATATTCACCAAAAATGCAAATTCCACCCAAATCCAATGCGGACTGCTGTGTCTCGTTCAGCCAGCATAGGACCACGTTTGGGAGAAATTTTGAGTCAATCGGTCAAAAGACCTAGAAGCTATTGAAAAAATCGGCCGAGGTTTTCATGAAAAATGGCGACTTTTCACTAAAATATTCACCAAAAATGCAAATTCCACCCGAATCCAATGCGGACTGCTGTGTCTCGTTCAGCCAGTATAGGACCACGTTTGGGAGAAATTTTGAGTCAATCGGTCAAAAGACCTAGAAGCTATTGAAAAAATCGCCGAGGTTTTCATGAAAAATGGCCCCCTTTCACTAAAATATTCACCAAAAATACAAATTCCACCCGAATCCAATGGGGACTGCTGTGTCTCGTTCAGCCAGTATAGGACCACGTTTGGGAGAAATTTCGAGTCAATCGGTCAAAAGACCTAGAAGCTATTGAAAAAATCGGCCGAGGATGTCATGAAAAATGGCCCCCTTTCACTAAAATATTCACCAAAAATACAAATTACACCCGAATCCAATGGGGACTGCTGTGTCTCGTTCAGCCAGTATAGGACCACGTTTGGGAGAAGTTTCGAGTCAATCGGTCCAAAGACCTGGAAGCTATTGAAAAAATCGGCTGAGGTTTTCATGAAAAATGGCGGCTTTTCACTAAAATATTCACCAAAAATACAATTTCCACCCGAATCCAATGGGGACTGCTGTGTCTCGTTCAGCCAGTATAGGACCACGTTTGGGAGAAATTTCAAGTCAATCGGTCAAAAGACCTGGAAGCTGTTGAAAAAATCGGCCGAGGTTTTCATGAAAAATGGCCCCCTTTCACTAAAATATTCACCAAAAATACAATTTCCACCCGAATCCAATGGGGACTGCTGTGTCTCGTTCAGCCAGTATAGAACCATGTTTAGGAGAAATTTCGAGTCAATCGGTCCAAAGACCTGGAAGCTATTGAAAAAATCGGCTGAGGTTTTCATGAAAAATGACGACTTTTCACTAAAATATTCACCAAAAATACAAATTCCACCCGAATCCAATGGGGACTGCTGTGTCTCGTTCAGCCAGTATAGGACCACGTTTGGGAGAAATTTCGAGTCAATCGGTCAAAAGAACTGGAAGCTATTGAAAAAATCGCCGAGGTTTTCATGAAAAATGGCCCCCTTTCACTAAAATATTCACCAAAAATACAAATTCCACCCGAATCCAATGGGGACTGCTGTGTCTCGTTCAGCCAGTATAGCACCACGTTTGGGAGAAGTTTCGAGTCAATCGGTCCAAAGACCTGGAAGCTATTGAAAAAATCGGCTGAGATTTTCATGAAAAATGGCGGCTTTTCACTAAAATATTCACCAAAAATACAAATTCCACCCGAATCCAATGGGGACTGCTGTGTCTCGTTCAGCCAGTATAGGACCACGTTTGGGAGAAATTTCGAGTCAATCGGTCCAAAGACCTGGAAGCTATTGAAAAAATCGGCTGAGGTTTTCATGAAAAATGCCGGCTTATCACTAAAATATTCACCAAAAATACAATTTCCACCCGAATCCAATGGGGACTGCTGTGTCTCGTTCAGCCAGTATAGGACCACGTTTGGGAGAAGTTTCGAGTCAATCGGTCAAAAGACCTGGAAGCTATTGAAATAATCGGCTGAGGTTTTCATGAAAAATGGCGGCTTTTCACTAAAATATTCACCAAAAATACAATTTCCACCCGAATCCAATGGGGACTGCTGTGTCTCGTTCAGCCAGTATAGGACCACGTTTGGGAGAAATTTCAAGTCAATCGGTCAAAAGACCTGGAAGCTGTTGAAAAAATCGGCCGAGGTTTTCATGAAAAATGGCCCCCTTTCACTAAAATATTCACCAAAAATACAATTTCCACCCGAATCCAATGGGGACTGCTGTGTCTCGTTCAGCCAGTATAGGACCACGTTTGGGAGAAGTTTCGAGTCAATCGGTCCAAAGACCTGGAAGCTATTGAAAAAATCGGCTGAGGTTTTCATGAAAAATGGCGGCTTTTCACTAAAATATTCACCAAAAATACAATTTCCACCCGAATCCAATGGGGACTGCTGTGTCTCGTTCAGCCAGTATAGGACCACGTTTGGGAGAAATTTCAAGTCAATCGGTCAAAAGACCTGGAAGCTGTTGAAAAAATCGGCCGAGGTTTTCATGAAAAATGGCCCCCTTTCACTAAAATATTCACCAAAAATACAATTTCCACCCGAATCCAATGGGGACTGCTGTGTCTCGTTCAGCCAGTATAGAACCATGTTTAGGAGAAATTTCGAGTCAATCGGTCCAAAGACCTGGAAGCTATTGAAAAAATCGGCTGAGGTTTTCATGAAAAATGACGACTTTTCACTAAAATATTCACCAAAAATACAAATTCCACCCGAATCCAATGGGGACTGCTGTGTCTCGTTCAGCCAGTATAGGACCACGTTTGGGAGAAATTTCGAGTCAATCGGTCAAAAGAACTGGAAGCTATTGAAAAAATCGCCGAGGTTTTCATGAAAAATGGCCCCCTTTCACTAAAATATTCACCAAAACTACAAATTCCACCCGAATCCAATGGGGACTGCTGTGTCTCGTTCAGCCAGTATAGCACCACGTTTGGGAGAAGTTTCGAGTCAATCGGTCCAAAGACCTGGAAGCTATTGAAAAAATCGGCTGAGATTTTCATGAAAAATGGCGGCTTTTCACTAAAATATTCACCAAAAATGCAAATTCCACCCGAATCCAATGGGGACTGCTGTGTCTCGTTCAGCCAGTATAGGACCACGTTTGGGAGAAATTTCAAGTCAATCGGTCAAAAGACCTGGAAGCTGTTGAAAAAATCGGCCGAGGTTTTCATGAAAAATGGCCCCCTTTCACTAAAATATTCACCAAAAATACAATTTCCACCCGAATCCAATGGGGACTGCTGTGTCTCGTTCAGCCAGTATAGAACCATGTTTAGGAGAAATTTCGAGTCAATCGGTCCAAAGACCTGGAAGCTATTGAAAAAATCGGCTGAGGTTTTCATGAAAAATGACGACTTTTCACTAAAATATTCACCAAAAATACAAATTCCACCCGAATCCAATGGGGACTGCTGTGTCTCGTTCAGCCAGTATAGGACCACGTTTGGGAGAAATTTCGAGTCAATCGGTCCAAAGACCTGGAAGCTATTGAAAAAATCGGCCAAGGTTTTCATGAAAAATGCCGGCTTTTCACTAAAATATTCACCAAAAATGCAAATTACACCCGAATCCAATGGGGACTGCTGTGTCTCGTTCAGCCAGTATAGGACCATGTTTGGGAGAAGTTTCGAGTCAATCGGTCCAAAGACCTGGAAGCTATTGAAAAAATCGGCCAAGGTTTTCATGAAAAATGCCGGCTTATCACTAAAATATTCACCAAAAATACAATTTCCACCCGAATCCAATGGGGACTGCTGTGTCTCGTTCAGCCAGTATAGGACCACGTTTGGGAGAAATTTCGAGTCAATCGGTCCAAAGACCTGGAAGCTATTGAAAAAATCGGCTGAGGTTTTCATGAAAAATGCCGGCTTATCACTAAAATATTCACCAAAAATACAATTTCCACCCGAATCCAATGGGGACTGCTGTGTCTCGTTCAGCCAGTATAGGACCACGTTTGGGAGAAATTTCGAGTCAATCGGTCCAAAGACCTGGAAGCTATTGAAAAAATCGGCTGAGGTTTTCATGAAAAATGCCGGCTTATCACTAAAATATTCACCAAAAATACAATTTCCACCCGAATCCAATGGGGACTGCTGTGTCTCGTTCAGCCAGTATAGGACCACGTTTGGGAGAAATTTCGAGTCAATCGGTCCAAAGACCTGGAAGCTATTGAAAAAATCGGCCAAGGTTTTCATGAAAAATGCCGGCTTTTCACTAAAATATTCACCAAAAATGCAAATTACACCCGAATCCAATGGGGACTGCTGTGTCTCGTTCAGCCAGTATAGGACCACGTTTGGGAGAAGTTTCGAGTCAATCGGTCAAAAGACCTGGAAGCTATTGAAATAATCGGCCGAGGTTTTCATGAAAAATGGCGGCTTTTCACTAAAATATTCACCAAAAATACAAATTCCACCCGAATCCAATGCGGACTGCTGTGTCTCGTTCAGCCAGTATAGGACCACGTTTGGGAGAAGTTTCGAGTCAATCGGTCCAAAGACCTGGAAGCTATTGAAAAAATCGGCCGAGGTTTTCATGAAAAATGGCGGCTTTTCACTAAAATATTCACCAAAAATACAATTTCCACCCGAATCCAATGGGGACTGCTGTGTCTCGTTCAGCCAGTATAGGACCACGTTTGGGAGAAATTTCGAGTCAATCGGTCAAAAGACCTGGAAGCTATTGAAAAAATCGCAGAGGTTTTCATGAAAAATGGCCCCCTTTCACTAAAATATTCACCAAAAATACAAATTCCACCCGAATCCAATGGGGACTGCTGTGTCTCGTTCAGCCAGTATAGGACCACGTTTGGTAGAAATTTCTAGTCAATCGGTCCAAAGACCTGGAAGCTATTGAAAAAATCGGCCGAGGTTTTCATGAAAAATGGCCACCTTTCACTAAAATATTCACCAAAAATACAATTTCCACCCGAATCCAATGGGGACTGCTGTGTCTCGTTCAGCCAGTATAGGACCACGCTTGGGAGAAGTTTCGAGTCAATCGGTCAAAAGACCTGGAAGCTATTGAAATAATCGGCCGAGGTTTTCATGAAAAATGGCGGCTTTTCACTAAAATATTCAGCAAAAATACATATTCCACCCGAATCCAATGCGGACTGCTGTGTCTCGTTCAGCCAGCATAGGACCACGTTTGGGAGAAATTTCGAGTCAATCGGTCAAAAGACCTGGAAGCTATTGAAAAAATCGGCCGAGGTTTTCATGAAAAATGCCGGCTTTTCACTAAAATATTCACCAAAAATGCAAATTCCACCCGAATCCAATGCGGACTGCTGTGTCTCGTTCAGCCAGTATAGGACCACGTTTGGGAGAAATTTCGAGTCAATCGGTCCAAAGACCTGGAAGCTATTGAAAAAATCGGCCGAGGTTTTCATGAAAAATGCCGGCTTTTCACTAAAATATTCACCAAAAATGCAAATTCCACCCAAATCCAATGCGGACTGCTGTGTCTCGTTCAGCCAGCATAGGACCACGTTTGGGAGAAATTTTGAGTCAATCGGTCAAAAGACCTAGAAGCTATTGAAAAAATCGGCCGAGGTTTTCATGAAAAATGGCGACTTTTCACTAAAATATTCACCAAAAATGCAAATTCCACCCGAATCCAATGCGGACTGCTGTGTCTCGTTCAGCCAGTATAGGACCACGTTTGGGAGAAATTTTGAGTCAATCGGTCAAAAGACCTAGAAGCTATTGAAAAAATCGCCGAGGTTTTCATGAAAAATGGCCCCCTTTCACTAAAATATTCACCAAAAATACAAATTCCACCCGAATCCAATGGGGACTGCTGTGTCTCGTTCAGCCAGTATAGGACCACGTTTGGGAGAAATTTCGAGTCAATCGGTCAAAAGACCTAGAAGCTATTGAAAAAATCGGCCGAGGATGTCATGAAAAATGGCCCCCTTTCACTAAAATATTCACCAAAAATACAAATTACACCCGAATCCAATGGGGACTGCTGTGTCTCGTTCAGCCAGTATAGGACCACGTTTGGGAGAAGTTTCGAGTCAATCGGTCCAAAGACCTGGAAGCTATTGAAAAAATCGGCTGAGGTTTTCATGAAAAATGGCGGCTTTTCACTAAAATATTCACCAAAAATACAATTTCCACCCGAATCCAATGGGGACTGCTGTGTCTCGTTCAGCCAGTATAGGACCACGTTTGGGAGAAATTTCAAGTCAATCGGTCAAAAGACCTGGAAGCTGTTGAAAAAATCGGCCGAGGTTTTCATGAAAAATGGCCCCCTTTCACTAAAATATTCACCAAAAATACAATTTCCACCCGAATCCAATGGGGACTGCTGTGTCTCGTTCAGCCAGTATAGAACCATGTTTAGGAGAAATTTCGAGTCAATCGGTCCAAAGACCTGGAAGCTATTGAAAAAATCGGCTGAGGTTTTCATGAAAAATGACGACTTTTCACTAAAATATTCACCAAAAATACAAATTCCACCCGAATCCAATGGGGACTGCTGTGTCTCGTTCAGCCAGTATAGGACCACGTTTGGGAGAAATTTCGAGTCAATCGGTCAAAAGAACTGGAAGCTATTGAAAAAATCGCCGAGGTTTTCATGAAAAATGGCCCCCTTTCACTAAAATATTCACCAAAAATACAAATTCCACCCGAATCCAATGGGGACTGCTGTGTCTCGTTCAGCCAGTATAGCACCACGTTTGGGAGAAGTTTCGAGTCAATCGGTCCAAAGACCTGGAAGCTATTGAAAAAATCGGCTGAGATTTTCATGAAAAATGGCGGCTTTTCACTAAAATATTCACCAAAAATACAAATTCCACCCGAATCCAATGGGGACTGCTGTGTC
This sequence comes from Pagrus pagrus, assembly GCF_965226575.1. Taxonomy (NCBI): domain Eukaryota; kingdom Metazoa; phylum Chordata; class Actinopteri; order Spariformes; family Sparidae; genus Pagrus; species Pagrus pagrus. Next base: position 18,139 of record NW_028175008.1, read on the forward strand.
TCGTTCAGCCAGTATAGGACCACGTTTGGGAGAAATTTCGAGTCAATCGGTCCAAAGACCTGGAAGCTATTGAAAAAATCGGCTGAGGTTTTCATGAAAAATGCCGGCTTATCACTAAAATATTCACCAAAAATACAATTTCCACCCGAATCCAATGGGGACTGCTGTGTCTCGTTCAGCCAGTATAGGACCACGTTTGGGAGAAGTTTCGAGTCAATCGGTCAAAAGACCTGGAAGCTATTGAAATAATCGGCTGAGGTTTTCATGAAAAATGGCGGCTTTTCACTAAAATATTCACCAAAAATACAATTTCCACCCGAATCCAATGGGGACTGCTGTGTCTCGTTCAGCCAGTATAGGACCACGTTTGGGAGAAATTTCAAGTCAATCGGTCAAAAGACCTGGAAGCTGTTGAAAAAATCGGCCGAGGTTTTCATGAAAAATGGCCCCCTTTCACTAAAATATTCACCAAAAATACAATTTCCACCCGAATCCAATGGGGACTGCTGTGTCTCGTTCAGCCAGTATAGGACCACGTTTGGGAGAAGTTTCGAGTCAATCGGTCCAAAGACCTGGAAGCTATTGAAAAAATCGGCTGAGGTTTTCATGAAAAATGGCGGCTTTTCACTAAAATATTCACCAAAAATACAATTTCCACCCGAATCCAATGGGGACTGCTGTGTCTCGTTCAGCCAGTATAGGACCACGTTTGGGAGAAATTTCAAGTCAATCGGTCAAAAGACCTGGAAGCTGTTGAAAAAATCGGCCGAGGTTTTCATGAAAAATGGCCCCCTTTCACTAAAATATTCACCAAAAATACAATTTCCACCCGAATCCAATGGGGACTGCTGTGTCTCGTTCAGCCAGTATAGAACCATGTTTAGGAGAAATTTCGAGTCAATCGGTCCAAAGACCTGGAAGCTATTGAAAAAATCGGCTGAGGTTTTCATGAAAAATGACGACTTTTCACTAAAATATTCACCAAAAATACAAATTCCACCCGAATCCAATGGGGACTGCTGTGTCTCGTTCAGCCAGTATAGGACCACGTTTGGGAGAAATTTCGAGTCAATCGGTCAAAAGAACTGGAAGCTATTGAAAAAATCGCCGAGGTTTTCATGAAAAATGGCCCCCTTTCACTAAAATATTCACCAAAACTACAAATTCCACCCGAATCCAATGGGGACTGCTGTGTCTCGTTCAGCCAGTATAGCACCACGTTTGGGAGAAGTTTCGAGTCAATCGGTCCAAAGACCTGGAAGCTATTGAAAAAATCGGCTGAGATTTTCATGAAAAATGGCGGCTTTTCACTAAAATATTCACCAAAAATGCAAATTCCACCCGAATCCAATGGGGACTGCTGTGTCTCGTTCAGCCAGTATAGGACCACGTTTGGGAGAAATTTCAAGTCAATCGGTCAAAAGACCTGGAAGCTGTTGAAAAAATCGGCCGAGGTTTTCATGAAAAATGGCCCCCTTTCACTAAAATATTCACCAAAAATACAATTTCCACCCGAATCCAATGGGGACTGCTGTGTCTCGTTCAGCCAGTATAGAACCATGTTTAGGAGAAATTTCGAGTCAATCGGTCCAAAGACCTGGAAGCTATTGAAAAAATCGGCTGAGGTTTTCATGAAAAATGACGACTTTTCACTAAAATATTCACCAAAAATACAAATTCCACCCGAATCCAATGGGGACTGCTGTGTCTCGTTCAGCCAGTATAGGACCACGTTTGGGAGAAATTTCGAGTCAATCGGTCAAAAGAACTGGAAGCTATTGAAAAAATCGCCGAGGTTTTCATGAAAAATGGCCCCCTTTCACTAAAATATTCACCAAAACTACAAATTCCACCCGAATCCAATGGGGACTGCTGTGTCTCGTTCAGCCAGTATAGCACCACGTTTGGGAGAAGTTTCGAGTCAATCGGTCCAAAGACCTGGAAGCTATTGAAAAAATCGGCTGAGATTTTCATGAAAAATGGCGGCTTTTCACTAAAATATTCACCAAAAATGCAAATTCCACCCGAATCCAATGGGGACTGCTGTGTCTCGTTCAGCCAGTATAGGACCACGTTTGGTAGAAATTTCTAGTCAATCGGTCCAAAGACCTGGAAGCTATTGAAAAAATCGCCGAGGTTTTCATGAAAAATGGCCCCCTTTCACTAAAATATTCACCAAAAATACAATTTCCACCCGAATCCAATGGGGACTGCTGTGTCTCGTTCAGCCAGTATAGGACCACGTTTGGGAGAAATTTCGAGTCAATCGGTCAAAAGACCTGGAAGCTATTGAAATAATCGGCTGTAGTTTTCATGAAAAATGGCGGCTTTTCACTAAAATATTCACCAAAAATACAAATTCCACCCGAATCCAATGGGGACTGCTGTGTCTCGTTCAGCCAGTATAGGACCACGTTTGGTAGAAATTTCTAGTCAATCGGTCCAAAGACCTGGAAGCTATTGAAAAAATCGGCTGAGGTTTTCATGAAAAATGCCGGCTTATCACTAAAATATTCACCAAAAATACAATTTCCACCCGAATCCAATGGGGACTGCTGTGTCTCGTTCAGCCAGTATAGGACCACGTTTGGTAGAAATTTCTAGTCAATCGGTCCAAAGACCTGGAAGCTATTGAAAAAATCGGCTGAGGTTTTCATGAAAAATGCCGGCTTATCACTAAAATATTCACCAAAAATACAATTTCCACCCGAATCCAATGGGGACTGCTGTGTCTCGTTCAGCCAGTATAGGACCACGTTTGGGAGAAATTTCGAGTCAATCGGTCCAAAGACCTGGAAGCTATTGAAAAAATCGGCTGAGGTTTTCATGAAAAATGCCGGCTTATCACTAAAATATTCACCAAAAATACAATTTCCACCCGAATCCAATGGGGACTGCTGTGTCTCGTTCAGCCAGTATAGGAACACGTTTGGGAGAAATTTCGAGTCAATCGGTCCAAAGACCTGGAAGCTATTGAAAAAATCGGCCAAGGTTTTCATGAAAAATGCCGGCTTTTCACTAAAATATTCACCAAAAATGCAAATTACACCCGAATCCAATGGGGACTGCTGTGTCTCGTTCAGCCAGTATAGGACCACGTTTGGGAGAAGTTTCGAGTCAATCGGTCAAAAGACCTGGAAGCTATTGAAATAATCGGCCGAGGTTTTCATGAAAAATGGCGGCTTTTCACTAAAATATTCACCAAAAATACAAATTCCACCCGAATCCAATGCGGACTGCTGTGTCTCGTTCAGCCAGTATAGGACCACGTTTGGGAGAAGTTTCGAGTCAATCGGTCCAAAGACCTGGAAGCTATTGAAAAAATCGGACGAGGTTTTCATGAAAAATGGCGGCTTTTCACTAAAATATTCACCAAAAATACAATTTCCACCCGAATCCAATGGGGACTGCTGTGTCTCGTTCAGCCAGTATAGGACCACGTTTGGGAGAAATTTCGAGTCAATCGGTCAAAAGACCTGGAAGCTATTGAAATAATCGGCTGTAGTTTTCATGAAAAATGGCGGCTTTTCACTAAAATATTCACCAAAAATACAAATTCCACCCGAATCCAATGGGGACTGCTGTGTCTCGTTCAGCCAGTATAGGACCACGTTTGGTAGAAATTTCTAGTCAATCGGTCCAAAGACCTGGAAGCTATTGAAAAAATCGGCTGAGGTTTTCATGAAAAATGCCGGCTTATCACTAAAATATTCACCAAAAATACAATTTCCACCCGAATCCAATGGGGACTGCTGTGTCTCATTCAGCCAGTATAGGACCACGTTTGGGAGAAATTTCGAGTCAATCGGTCCAAAGACCTGGAAGCTATTGAAAAAATCGGCTGAGGTTTTCATGAAAAATGCCGGCTTATCACTAAAATATTCACCAAAAATACAATTTCCACCCGAATCCAATGGGGACTGCTGTGTCTCGTTCAGCCAGTATAGGACCACGTTTGGGAGAAATTTCGAGTCAATCGGTCCAAAGACCTGGAAGCTATTGAAAAAATCGGCCAAGGTTTTCATGAAAAATGCCGGCTTTTCACTAAAATATTCACCAAAAATGCAAATTACACCCGAATCCAATGGGGACTGCTGTGTCTCGTTCAGCCAGTATAGGACCACGTTTGGGAGAAGTTTCGAGTCAATCGGTCAAAAGACCTGGAAGCTATTGAAATAATCGGCTGTAGTTTTCATGAAAAATGGCGGCTTTTCACTAAAATATTCACCAAAAATACAAATTCCACCCGAATCCAATGGGGACTGCTGTGTCTCGTTCAGCCAGTATAGGACCACGTTTGGTAGAAATTTCTAGTCAATCGGTCCAAAGACCTGGAAGCTATTGAAAAAATCGGCTGAGGTTTTCATGAAAAATGCCGGCTTATCACTAAAATATTCACCAAAAATACAATTTCCACCCGAATCCAATGGGGACTGCTGTGTCTCGTTCAGCCAGTATAGGACCACGTTTGGGAGAAATTTCGAGTCAATCGGTCCAAAGACCTGGAAGCTATTGAAAAAATCGGCTGAGGTTTTCATGAAAAATGCCGGCTTATCACTAAAATATTCACCAAAAATACAATTTCCACCCGAATCCAATGGGGACTGCTGTGTCTCGTTCAGCCAGTATAGGACCACGTTTGGGAGAAATTTCGAGTCAATCGGTCCAAAGACCTGGAAGCTATTGAAAAAATCGGCCAAGGTTTTCATGAAAAATGCCGGCTTTTCACTAAAATATTCACCAAAAATGCAAATTACACCCGAATCCAATGGGGACTGCTGTGTCTCGTTCAGCCAGTATAGGACCACGTTTGGGAGAAGTTTCGAGTCAATCGGTCAAAAGACCTGGAAGCTATTGAAATAATCGGCCGAGGTTTTCATGAAAAATGGCGGCTTTTCACTAAAATATTCACCAAAAATACAAATTCCACCCGAATCCAATGCGGACTGCTGTGTCTCGTTCAGCCAGTATAGGACCACGTTTGGGAGAAGTTTCGAGTCAATCGGTCCAAAGACCTGGAAGCTATTGAAAAAATCGGACGAGGTTTTCATGAAAAATGGCGGCTTTTCACTAAAATATTCACCAAAAATACAATTTCCACCCGAATCCAATGGGGACTGCTGTGTCTCGTTCAGCCAGTATAGGACCACGTTTGGGAGAAATTTCGAGTCAATCGGTCAAAAGACCTGGAAGCTATTGAAATAATCGGCTGTAGTTTTCATGAAAAATGGCGGCTTTTCACTAAAATATTCACCAAAAATACAAATTCCACCCGAATCCAATGGGGACTGCTGTGTCTCGTTCAGCCAGTATAGGACCACGTTTGGTAGAAATTTCGAGTCAATCGGTCCAAAGACCTGGAAGCTATTGAAAAAATCGGCTGAGGTTTTCATGAAAAATGCCGGCTTATCACTAAAATATTCACCAAAAATACAATTTCCACCCGAATCCAATGGGGACTGCTGTGTCTCGTTCAGCCAGTATAGGACCACGTTTGGGAGAAATTTCGAGTCAATCGGTCCAAAGACCTGGAAGCTATTGAAAAAATCGGCTGAGGTTTTCATGAAAAATGCCGGCTTATCACTAAAATATTCACCAAAAATACAAATTCCACCCGAATCCAACGGGGACTGCTGTGTCTCGTTCAGCCAGTATAGGACCACGTTTGGGAGAAGTTTGGAGTCAATCGGTCCAAAGACCTGGAAGCTATTGAAAAAATCGGCTGAGGTTTATATGAAAAATGGCCCCCTTTCACTAAAATATTCACCAAAAATACAATTCCACCCGAATCCAATGCGGACTGCTGTGTCTCGTTCAGCCAGCATAGGACCATGTTTGGGAGAAATTTCGAGTCAATCGGTCAAAAGAACTAGAAGCTATTGAAAAAATCGGCCGAGGATGTCCAGAAAAATGGCCCCCTTTCACTAAAATATTCACCAAAAATACAATTTCCACCCGAATCCAATGGGGACTGCTGTGTCTCGTTCAGCCAGTATAGGACCACGTTTGGGAGAATTTTCGAGTCAATCGGTCCAAAGACCTGGAAGCTATTGAAAAAATCGCCAAGGTTTTCATGAAAAATGGCCCCCTTTCACTAAAATATTCACCAAAAATACAAATTCCACCCGAATCCAATGGGGACTGCTGTGTCTCGTTCAGCCAGTATAGGACCACGTTTGGTAGAAATTTCAAGTCAATAGTTCCAAAGACCTGGAAGCTATTGAAAAAATCGCCGAGGTTTTCATGAAAAATGGCCACTTTTCGTTAAAATATTCACCAAAAATACAAATTCCACCTGAATCCAATGGGGACTGCTGTGTCTCGTTCAGCCAGTATAGGACCACGTTTGGGAGAAATTTCGAGTCAATCGGTCCAAAGACCTGGAAGCTATTGAAAAAATCGGCCAAGGTTTTCATGAAAAATGCCGGCTTTTCACTAAAATATTCACCAAAAATGCAAATTACACCCGAATCCAATGGGGACTGCTGTGTCTCGTTCAGCCAGTATAGGACCACGTTTGGGAGAAGTTTCGAGTCAATCGGTCAAAAGACCTGGAAGCTATTGAAATAATCGGCCGAGGTTTTCATGAAAAATGGCGGCTTTTCACTAAAATATTCACCAAAAATACAAATTCCACCCGAATCCAATGCGGACTGCTGTGTCTCGTTCAGCCAGTATAGGACCACGTTTGGGAGAAGTTTCGAGTCAATCGGTCCAAAGACCTGGAAGCTATTGAAAAAATCGGACGAGGTTTTCATGAAAAATGGCGGCTTTTCACTAAAATATTCACCAAAAATACAATTTCCACCCGAATCCAATGGGGACTGCTGTGTCTCGTTCAGCCAGTATAGGACCACGTTTGGGAGAAATTTCGAGTCAATCGGTCAAAAGACCTGGAAGCAATTGAAATAATCGGCTGTAGTTTTCATGAAAAATGGCGGCTTTTCACTAAAATATTCACCAAAAATACAAATTCCACCCGAATCCAATGGGGACTGCTGTGTCTCGTTCAGCCAGTATAGGACCACGTTTGGTAGAAATTTCTAGTCAATCGGTCCAAAGACCTGGAAGCTATTGAAAAAATCGGCTGAGGTTTTCATGAAAAATGCCGGCTTATCACTAAAATATTCACCAAAAATACAATTTCCACCCGAATCCAATGGGGACTGCTGTGTCTCGTTCAGCCAGTATAGGACCACGTTTGGGAGAAATTTCGAGTCAATCGGTCCAAAGACCTGGAAGCTATTGAAAAAATCGGCTGAGGTTTTCATGAAAAATGCCGGCTTATCACTAAAATATTCACCAAAAATACAAATTCCACCCGAATCCAACGGGGACTGCTGTGTCTCGTTCAGCCAGTATAGGACCACGTTTGGGAGAAGTTTGGAGTCAATCGGTCCAAAGACCTGGAAGCTATTGAAAAAATCGGCTGAGGTTTATATGAAAAATGGCCCCCTTTCACTAAAATATTCACCAAAAATACAATTCCACCCGAATCCAATGCGGACTGCTGTGTCTCGTTCAGCCAGCATAGGACCATGTTTGGGAGAAATTTCGAGTCAATCGGTCAAAAGAACTAGAAGCTATTGAAAAAATCGGCCGAGGATGTCCAGAAAAATGGCCCCCTTTCACTAAAATATTCACCAAAAATACAATTTCCACCCGAATCCAATGGGGACTGCTGTGTCTCGTTCAGCCAGTATAGGACCACGTTTGGGAGAATTTTCGAGTCAATCGGTCCAAAGACCTGGAAGCTATTGAAAAAATCGCCAAGGTTTTCATGAAAAATGGCCCCCTTTCACTAAAATATTCACCAAAAATACAAATTCCACCCGAATCCAATGGGGACTGCTGTGTCTCGTTCAGCCAGTATAGGACCACGTTTGGTAGAAATTTCAAGTCAATAGTTCCAAAGACCTGGAAGCTATTGAAAAAATCGCCGAGGTTTTCATGAAAAATGGCCACTTTTCGTTAAAATATTCACCAAAAATACAAATTCCACCTGAATCCAATGGGGACTGCTGTGTCTCGTTCAGCCAGTATAGGACCACGTTTGGGAGAAATTTCGAGTCAATCGGTCCAAAGACCTGGAAGCTATTGAAAAAATCGGCTGAGGTTTATATGAAAAATGGCCCACTTTCACTAAAATATTCACCAAAAATACAATTTCCACCCGAATCCAATGGGGACTGCTGTGTCTCGTTCAGCCAGTATAGGACCACGTTTGGGAGAAATTTCGAGTCAATAGGTCAAAAGACCTGGAAGCTATTGAAAAAATCGGCCGAGGTTTATATGAAAAATGGCCCCCTTTCACTAAAATATTCACCAAAAATACAATTTCCACCCGAATCCAATGGGGACTGCTGTGTCTCGTTCAGCCAGTATAGGACCACGTTTGGGAGAAATTTCGAGTCAATCGGTCAAAAGACCTGGAAGCTATTGAAAAAATCGGCCGAGGTTTTCATGAAAAATGGCCCCCTTTCACTAAAATATTCACCAAAGATACAATTTCCACCCGAATCCAATGGGGAATGCCGTGTCTCGTTCAGCCAGTATAGGACCATGTTTGGGAGAAATTTCGAGTCAATCGGTCAAAAGACCTGGAAGCTATTGAAAAAATCGGCCGAGGTTTTCATGAAAAATGCCGGCTTTTCACTAAACTATTCACCAAAATACAAATTCCACCCGAATCCAATGGGGACTGCTGTGTCTCGTTCAGCCAGTATAGGACCACGTTTGGCAGAAATTTCGAGTCAATCGGTCAAAAGACCTGGAAGCTATTGAAAAAATCGGCCGAGGTTTTCATGAAAAATGGCCCCCTTTCACTAAAATATTCACCAAAAATACAATTTCCACCCGAATCCAATGGGGACTGCTGTGTCTCGTTCAGCCAGTATAGGACCACGTTTGGGAGAAATTTCGAGTCAATCGGTCCAAAGACCTGGAAGCTATTGAAAAAATCGGCCGAGGTTTTCATGAAAAATTGCGGCTTTTCACTAAAATATTCACCAAAAATACAAATTCCACCCGAATCCAATGGGGACTGCTGTGTCTCGTTCAGCCAGTATAGGACCATGTTTGGGAGAAATTTCGAGTCAATCGGTCCAAAGACCTGGAAGCTATTGAAAAAATCGGCTGAGGTTTATATGAAAAATGGCCCCCTTTCACTAAAATATTCACCAAAAATACAATTGCCACCCGAATCCAATGGGGACTGCTGTGTCTCGTTCAGCCAGTATAGGACCATGTTTGGGAGAAATTTCGAGTCAATCGGTCCAAAGACCTGGAAGCTATTGAAAAAATCGGCTGAGGTTTATATGAAAAATGGCCCCCTTTCACTAAAATATTCACCAAAAATACAATTTCCACCCGAATCCAATGGGGACTGCTGTGTCTCGTTCAGCCAGTATAGGACCACGTTTGGGAGAAATTTCAAGTCAATCGGTCCAAAGACCTGGAAGCTATTGAAAAAATCGGCCGAAGTTTTCATGAAAAATGGCCACTTTTCTTTAAAATATTCACCAAAAATACAAATTCCACCCGAATCCAATGGGGACTGCTGTGTCTCGTTCAGCCAGTATAGGACCACGTTTGGGAGAAGTTTGGAGTCAATCGGTCCAAAGACCTGGAAGCTATTGAAAAGATCGGCTGAGGTTTATATGAAAAATGGCCCCCTTTCACTAAAATATTCACCAAAAATACAATTTCCACCCGAATCCAATGGGGACTGCTGTGTCTCGTTCAGCCAGTATAGGACCACGTTTGGGAGAAATTTCGAGTCAATCGGTCAAAAGACCTGGAAGTTATTGAAAAAATCGCCGAGGTTTTCATGAAAAATGGCCACTTTTCATTAAAATATTCACCAAAAATACAAATTCCACCTGAATCCAATGGGGACTGCTGTGTCTCGTTCAGCCAGTATAGGACCACGTTTGGGAGAAATTTCGAGTCAATCGGTCCAAAGACCTGGAAGCTATTGAAAAAATCGGACGAGGTTTTCATGAAAAATTGCGGCTTTTCACTAAAATATTCACCAAAAATACAAATTCCACCTGAATCCAATGGGGACTGCTGTGTCTCGTTCAGCCAGTATAGGACCACGTTTGGGAGAAATTTCGAGTCAATCGGTCCAAAGACCTGGAAGCTATTGAAAAAATCGGCCGAGGTTTTCATGAAAAATTGCGGCTTATCACTAAAATATTCACCAAAAATACAAATTCCACCCGAATCCAATGGGGACTGCTGTGTCTCGTTCAGCCAGTATAGGACCATGTTTGGGAGAAATTTCGAGTCAATCGGTCCAAAGACCTGGAAGCTATTGAAAAAATCGGCTGAGGTTTATATGAAAAATGGCCCCCTTTCACTAAAATATTCACCAAAAATACAATTTCCACCCGAATCCAATGGGGACTGCTGTGTCTCGTTCAGCCAGTATAGGACCACGTTTGGGAGAAATTTCAAGTCAATCGGTCCAAAGACCTGGAAGCTATTGAAAAAATCGGCCGAAGTTTTCATGAAAAATGGCCACTTTTCTTTAAAATATTCACCAAAAATACAAATTCCACCCAAATCCAATGGGGACTGCTGTGTCTCGTTCAGCCAGTATAGGACCACGTTTGGGAGAAATTTCGAGTCAATCGGTCCAAAGACCTGGAAGCTATTGAAAAAATCGGACGAGGTTTTCATGAAAAATTGCGGCTTTTCACTAAAATATTCACCAAAAATACAAATTCCACCTGAATCCAATGGGGACTGCTGTGTCTCGTTCAGCCAGTATAGGACCACGTTTGGGAGAAATTTCGAGTCAATCGGTCCAAAGACCTGGAAGCTATTGAAAAAATCGGCCGAGGTTTTCATGAAAAATTGCGGCTTTTCACTAAAATATTCACCAAAAATACAAATTCCACCCGAATCCAATGGGGACTGCTGTGTCTCGTTCAGCCAGTATAGGACCATGTTTGGGAGAAATTTCGAGTCAATCGGTCCAAAGACCTGGAAGCTATTGAAAAAATCGGCTGAGGTTTATATGAAAAATGGCCCCCTTTCACTAAAATATTCACCAAAAATACAATTTCCACCCGAATCCAATGGGGACTGCTGTGTCTCGTTCAGCCAGTATAGGACCACGTTTGGGAGAAATTTCAAGTCAATCGGTCCAAAGACCTGGAAGCTATTGAAAAAATCGGCCGAAGTTTTCATGAAAAATGGCCACTTTTCTTTAAAATATTCACCAAAAATACAAATTCCACCCAAATCCAATGGGGACTGCTGTGTCTCGTTCAGCCAGTATAGGACCACGTTTGGGAGAAGTTTGGAGTCAATCGGTCCAAAGACCTGGAAGCTATTGAAAAAATCGGCTGAGGTTTATATGAAAAATGGCCCCCTTTCACTAAAATATTCACCAAAAATACAATTTCCACCCGAATCCAATGGGGACTGCTGTGTCTCGTTCAGCCAGTATAGGACCACGTTTGGGAGAAATTTCGAGTCAATCGGTCCAAAGACCTGGAAGTTATTGAAAAAATCGCCGAGGTTTTCATGAAAAATGGCCACTTTTCATTAAAATATTCACCAAAAATACAAATTCCACCTGAATCCAATGGGGACTGCTGTGTCTCGTTCAGCCAGTATAGGACCACGTTTGGGAGAAATTTCGAGTCAATCGGTCAAAAGAACTAGAAGCTATTGAAAAAATCGGCCGAGGATGTCCAGAAAAATGGCCCCCTTTCACTAAAATATTCACCAAAAATACAATTTCCACCCGAATCCAATGGGGACTGCTGTGTCTCGTTCAGCCAGTATAGGACCACGTTTGGGAGAAATTTCGAGTCAATCGGTCCAAAGACCTGGAAGCTATTGAAAAAATCGGCCGAGGTTTTCATGAAAAATGCCGGCTTTTCACTAAAATATTCACCAAAAATACAAATTCCACCCGAATCCAATGGGGACTGCTGTGTCTCGTTCAGCCAGTATAGGACCATGTTTGGGAGAAATTTCGAGTCAATCGGTCCAAAGACCTGGAAGCTATTGAAAAAATCGGCCGAGGTTTTCATGAAAAATGCCGGCTTTTCACTAAACTATTCACCAAAATACAAATTCCACCCGAATCCAATGGGGACTGCTGTGTCTCGTTCAGCCAGTATAGGACCACGTTTGGGAGAAATTTCGAGTCAATCGGTCAAAAGACCTGGAAGCTATTGAAAAAATCGGCCGAGGTTTTCATGAAAAATGGCCCCCTTTCACTAAAATATTCACCAAAAATACAATTTCCACCCGAATCCAATGGGGACTGCTGTGTCTCGTTCAGCCAGTATAGGACCACGTTTGGGAGAAATTTCGAGTCAATCGGTCCAAAGACCTGGAAGCTATTGAAAAAATCGGCCGAGGATGTCCAGAAAAATGGCCCCCTTTCACTAAAATATTCACCAAAAATACAATTTCCACCCGAATCCAATGGGGACTGCTGTGTCTCGTTCAGCCAGTATAGGACCACGTTTGGGAGAATTTTCGAGTCAATCGGTCCAAAGACCTGGAAGCTATTGAAAAAATCGCCAAGGTTTTCATGAAAAATGGCCCCCTTTCACTAAAATATTCACCAAAAATACAAATTCCACCCGAATCCAATGGGGACTGCTGTGTCTCGTTCAGCCAGTATAGGACCACGTTTGGGAGAAATTTCGAGTCAATAGTTCCAAAGACCTGGAAGCTATTGAAAAAATCGGCCGAGGTTTTCATGAAAAATGCCGGCTTTTCACTAAACTATTCACCAAAATACAAATTCCACCCGAATCCAATGGGGACTGCTGTGTCTCGTTCAGCCAGTATAGGACCACGTTTGGGAGAAATTTCGAGTCAATCGGTCCAAAGACCTGGAAGCTAATGAAAAAATCGGCTGAGGTTTATATGAAAAATGGCCCACTTTCACTAAAATATTCACCAAAAATACAATTTCCACCCGAATCCAATGGGGACTGCTGTGTCTCGTTCAGCCAGTATAGGACCACGTTTGGGAGAAATTTCGAGTCAATCGGTCAAAAGACCTGGAAGCTATTGAAAAAATCGGCCGAGGTTTATATGAAAAATGGCCCCCTTTCACTAAAATATTCACCAAAAATACAATTTCCACCCGAATCCAATGGGGACTGCTGTGTCTCGTTCAGCCAGTATAGGACCACGTTTGGGAGAAATTTCGAGTCAATCGGTCCAAAGACCTGGAAGCTATTGAAAAAATCGGCCGAGATTTTCATGAAAAATTGCGGCTTTTCACTAAAATATTCACCAAAAATACAAATTCCACCTGAATCCAATGGGGACTGCTGTGTCTCGTTCAGCCAGCATAGGACCATGTTTGGGAGAAATTTCGAGTCAATCGGTCAAAAGAACTAGAAGCTATTGAAAAAATCGGCCGAGGATGTCCAGAAAAATGGCCCCCTTTCACTAAAATATTCACCAAAAATACAATTTCCACCCGAATCCAATGGGGACTGCTGTGTCTCGTTCAGCCAGTATAGGACCACGTTTGGGAGAAATTTCGAGTCAATCGGTCCAAAGACCTGGAAGCTATTGAAAAAATCGGCCGAGGTTTTCATGAAAAATGCCGGCTTTTCACTAAAATATTCACCAAAAATACAAATTCCACCCGAATCCAATGGGGACTGCTGTGTCTCGTTCAGCCAGTATAGGACCATGTTTGGGAGAAATTTCGAGTCAATCGGTCCAAAGACCTGGAAGCTATTGAAAAAATCGGCTGAGGTTTATATGAAAAATGGCCCCCTTTCACTAAAATATTCACCAAAAATACAATTTCCACCCGAATCCAATGGGGACTGCTGTGTCTCGTTCAGCCAGTATAGGACCACGTTTGGGAGAAATTTCGAGTCAATCGGTCCAAAGACCTGGAAGCTATTGAAAAAATCGGCCGAGGTTTTCATGAAAAATTGCGGCTTTTCACTAAAATATTCACCAAAAATACAAATTCCACCCGAATCCAATGGGGACTGCTGTGTCTCGTTCAGCCAGTATAGGACCATGTTTGGGAAAAATTTCGAGTCAATCGGTCCAAAGACCTGGAAGCTATTGAAAAAATCGGCCGAGGTTTTCAT
>NW_028175007.1:0-31373 GCF_965226575.1 Pagrus pagrus
TCACTGGTGTAAGCAGGGTCGCCAGTTTTGGTTGGATTCCGGTGGAATTTGTATTTTACATGAACATTTTAAAGAAAAGACCATTTTTCACGAAAAAATACCCCGCCGATTTATTTCAATAGCTTCCAGGTCTTTGGACCGATTGACTCGAAACTTCTCCCAAACGTGCTCCTGTACCGGCTGAACGAGACACAGCAGTGCCCGATGGATTCGGGTGGAATTTGTATTTTTGGTGAATATTTTAGTGAAAGGGGCCATTTTAAATGAGGCTGGCTTAAGGCTGCTGTTAGGGCCAGGGTTAGGGTTAAGGGGCTGGGGTTTCGGACCACGGTCGTCTTTTGACCGATTGACTCGAAATTGATCACGCATGTCCTCCTCACCGGTGGAATGAGGCTCGCCAGTTTTGGTCGGATTCTGGTGGAATTTGTATTTTACATGAATATTTTAATGGAAAAGCGGCCATTTTTCCTCAACACCTCGGCCGATTTTTTCAATAGCTTCCAGGTCTTTGGACCGATTGACTCGAAATTTCCCCCAAACGTGCTCCTGTACCGGCTGAACGAGACACAGCAGTCCCCGTTGGATTCGGGTGAAATTTGTATTTTTGGTGAATATTTTAGTCAGAGGGACAATCTTTCATGAGGCCTGGCTTAAGGCTGAGGCTAGGGTTAGGGTTAGGGTTAGGGTTAGTGATTGGCTGGACCGATTGACCCGAAATCGATCAGGCATGTCCTCCTCACTGGTGTAAGCAGGGTCGCCAGTTTTGGTTGGATTCCGGTGGAATTTGTATTTTACATGAATATTTTAAAGAAAAGACCATTTTTCACGAAAAAATACCCCGCCGATTTATTTCAATAGCTTCCAGGTCTTTGGACCGATTGACTCGAAACTTCTCCCAAACGTGCTCCTGTACCAGCTGAACGAGACACAGCAGTGCCCGATGGATTCGGGTGGAATTTGTATTTTTGGTGAATATTTTAGTGAAAGGGGCCATTTTAAATGAGGCTGGCTTAAGGCTGCTGTTAGGGCCAGGGTTAGGGTTAAGGGGCTGGGGTTTCGGACCACGGTCGTCTTTTGACCGATTGACTCGAAATTGATCACGCATGTCCTCCTCACCGGTGGAATGAGGCTCGCCAGTTTTGGTCGGATTCTGGTGGAATTTGTATTTTACATGAATATTTTAAAGGAAAAGCGGCCATTTTTCCTCAACACCTCGGCCGATTTTTTCAATAGCTTCCAGGTCTTTGGACCGATTGACTCGAAATTTCCCCCAAACGTGCTCCTGTACCGGCTGAACGAGACACAGCAGTCCCCGTTGGATTCGGGTGAAATTTGTATTTTTGGTGAATATTTTAGTCAGAGGGACAATCTTTCATGAGGCCTGGCTTAAGGCTGAGGCTAGGGTTAGGGTTAGGGTTAGGGTTAGTGATTGGCTGTACCGATTGACCCGAAATCGATCAGGCATGTCCTCCTCACTGGTGTAAGCAGGGTCGCCAGTTTTGGTTGGATTCCGGTGGAATTTGTATTTTACATGAACATTTTAAAGAAAAGACCATTTTTCACGAAAAAATACCCCGCCGATTTATTTCAATAGCTTCCAGGTCTTTGGACCGATTGACTCGAAACTTCTCCCAAACGTGCTCCTGTACCGGCTGAACGAGACACAGCAGTGCCCGATGGATTCGGGTGGAATTTGTATTTTTGGTGAATATTTTAGTGAAAGGGGCCATTTTAAATGAGGCTGGCTTAAGGCTGCTGTTAGGGCCAGGGTTAGGGTTAAGGGGCTGGGGTTTCGGACCACGGTCGTCTTTTGACCGATTGACTCGAAATTGATCACGCATGTCCTCCTCACCGGTGGAATGAGGCTCGCCAGTTTTGGTCGGATTCTGGTGGAATTTGTATTTTACATGAATATTTTAATGGAAAAGCGGCCATTTTTCCTCAACACCTCGGCCGATTTTTTCAATAGCTTCCAGGTCTTTGGACCGATTGACTCGAAATTTCCCCCAAACGTGCTCCTGTACCGGCTGAACGAGACACAGCAGTCCCCGTTGGATTCGGGTGAAATTTGTATTTTTGGTGAATATTTTAGTCAGAGGGACAATCTTTCATGAGGCCTGGCTTAAGGCTGAGGCTAGGGTTAGGGTTAGGGTTAGGGTTAGTGATTGGCTGGACCGATTGACCCGAAATCGATCAGGCATGTCCTCCTCACTGGTGTAAGCAGGGTCGCCAGTTTTGGTTGGATTCCGGTGGAATTTGTATTTTACATGAATATTTTAAAGAAAAGACCATTTTTCACGAAAAAATACCCCGCCGATTTATTTCAATAGCTTCCAGGTCTTTGGACCGATTGACTCGAAACTTCTCCCAAACGTGCTCCTGTACCGGCTGAACGAGACACAGCAGTGCCCGATGGATTCGGGTGGAATTTGTATTTTTGGTGAATATTTTAGTGAAAGGGGCCATTTTAAATGAGGCTGGCTTAAGGCTGCTGTTAGGGCCAGGGTTAGGGTTAAGGGGCTGGGGTTTCGGACCACGGTCGTCTTTTGACCGATTGACTCGAAATTGATCACGCATGTCCTCCTCACCGGTGGAATGAGGCTCGCCAGTTTTGGTCGGATTCTGGTGGAATTTGTATTTTACATGAATATTTTAATGGAAAAGCGGCCATTTTTCCTCAACACCTCGGCCGATTTTTTCAATAGCTTCCAGGTCTTTGGACCGATTGACTCGAAATTTCCCCCAAACGTGCTCCTGTACCGGCTGAACGAGACACAGCAGTCCCCGTTGGATTCGGGTGAAATTTGTATTTTTGGTGAATATTTTAGTCAGAGGGACAATCTTTCATGAGGCCTGGCTTAAGGCTGAGGCTAGGGTTAGGGTTAGGGTTAGGGTTAGTGATTGGCTGGACCGATTGACCCGAAATCGATCAGGCATGTCCTCCTCACTGGTGTAAGCAGGGTCGCCAGTTTTGGTTGGATTCCGGTGGAATTTGTATTTTACATGAATATTTTAAAGAAAAGACCATTTTTCACGAAAAAATACCCCGCCGATTTATTTCAATAGCTTCCAGGTCTTTGGACCGATTGACTCGAAACTTCTCCCAAACGTGCTCCTGTACCGGCTGAACGAGACACAGCAGTGCCCGATGGATTCGGGTGGAATTTGTATTTTTGGTGAATATTTTAGTGAAAGGGGCCATTTTAAATGAGGCTGGCTTAAGGCTGCTGTTAGGGCCAGGGTTAGGGTTAAGGGGCTGGGGTTTCGGACCACGGTCGTCTTTTGACCGATTGACTCGAAATTGATCACGCATGTCCTCCTCACCGGTGGAATGAGGCTCGCCAGTTTTGGTCGGATTCTGGTGGAATTTGTATTTTACATGAATATTTTAAAGGAAAAGCGGCCATTTTTCCTCAACACCTCGGCCGATTTTTTCAATAGCTTCCAGGTCTTTGGACCGATTGACTCGAAATTTCCCCCAAACGTGCTCCTGTACCGGCTGAACGAGACACAGCAGTCCCCGTTGGATTCGGGTGAAATTTGTATTTTTGGTGAATATTTTAGTCAGAGGGACAATCTTTCATGAGGCCTGGCTTAAGGCTGAGGCTAGGGTTAGGGTTAGGGTTAGGGTTAGTGATTGGCTGTACCGATTGACCCGAAATCGATCAGGCATGTCCTCCTCACTGGTGTAAGCAGGGTCGCCAGTTTTGGTTGGATTCCGGTGGAATTTGTATTTTACATGAACATTTTAAAGAAAAGACCATTTTTCACGAAAAAATACCCCGCCGATTTATTTCAATAGCTTCCAGGTCTTTGGACCGATTGACTCGAAACTTCTCCCAAACGTGCTCCTGTACCGGCTGAACGAGACACAGCAGTGCCCGATGGATTCGGGTGGAATTTGTATTTTTGGTGAATATTTTAGTGAAAGGGGCCATTTTAAATGAGGCTGGCTTAAGGCTGCTGTTAGGGCCAGGGTTAGGGTTAAGGGGCTGGGGTTTCGGACCACGGTCGTCTTTTGACCGATTGACTCGAAATTGATCACGCATGTCCTCCTCACCGGTGGAATGAGGCTCGCCAGTTTTGGTCGGATTCTGGTGGAATTTGTATTTTACATGAATATTTTAATGGAAAAGCGGCCATTTTTCCTCAACACCTCGGCCGATTTTTTCAATAGCTTCCAGGTCTTTGGACCGATTGACTCGAAATTTCCCCCAAACGTGCTCCTGTACCGGCTGAACGAGACACAGCAGTCCCCGTTGGATTCGGGTGAAATTTGTATTTTTGGTGAATATTTTAGTCAGAGGGACAATCTTTCATGAGGCCTGGCTTAAGGCTGAGGCTAGGGTTAGGGTTAGGGTTAGGGTTAGTGATTGGCTGGACCGATTGACCCGAAATCGATCAGGCATGTCCTCCTCACTGGTGTAAGCAGGGTCGCCAGTTTTGGTTGGATTCCGGTGGAATTTGTATTTTACATGAATATTTTAAAGAAAAGACCATTTTTCACGAAAAAATACCCCGCCGATTTATTTCAATAGCTTCCAGGTCTTTGGACCGATTGACTCGAAACTTCTCCCAAACGTGCTCCTGTACCGGCTGAACGAGACACAGCAGTGCCCGATGGATTCGGGTGGAATTTGTATTTTTGGTGAATATTTTAGTGAAAGGGGCCATTTTAAATGAGGCTGGCTTAAGGCTGCTGTTAGGGCCAGGGTTAGGGTTAAGGGGCTGGGGTTTCGGACCACGGTCGTCTTTTGACCGATTGACTCGAAATTGATCACGCATGTCCTCCTCACCGGTGGAATGAGGCTCGCCAGTTTTGGTCGGATTCTGGTGGAATTTGTATTTTACATGAATATTTTAATGGAAAAGCGGCCATTTTTCCTCAACACCTCGGCCGATTTTTTCAATAGCTTCCAGGTCTTTGGACCGATTGACTCGAAATTTCCCCCAAACGTGCTCCTGTACCGGCTGAACGAGACACAGCAGTCCCCGTTGGATTCGGGTGAAATTTGTATTTTTGGTGAATATTTTAGTCAGAGGGACAATCTTTCATGAGGCCTGGCTTAAGGCTGAGGCTAGGGTTAGGGTTAGGGTTAGGGTTAGTGATTGGCTGGACCGATTGACCCGAAATCGATCAGGCATGTCCTCCTCACTGGTGTAAGCAGGGTCGCCAGTTTTGGTTGGATTCCGGTGGAATTTGTATTTTACATGAATATTTTAAAGAAAAGACCATTTTTCACGAAAAAATACCCCGCCGATTTATTTCAATAGCTTCCAGGTCTTTGGACCGATTGACTCGAAACTTCTCCCAAACGTGCTCCTGTACCGGCTGAACGAGACACAGCAGTGCCCGATGGATTCGGGTGGAATTTGTATTTTTGGTGAATATTTTAGTGAAAGGGGCCATTTTAAATGAGGCTGGCTTAAGGCTGCTGTTAGGGCCAGGGTTAGGGTTAAGGGGCTGGGGTTTCGGACCACGGTCGTCTTTTGACCGATTGACTCGAAATTGATCACGCATGTCCTCCTCACCGGTGGAATGAGGCTCGCCAGTTTTGGTCGGATTCTGGTGGAATTTGTATTTTACATGAATATTTTAAAGGAAAAGCGGCCATTTTTCCTCAACACCTCGGCCGATTTTTTCAATAGCTTCCAGGTCTTTGGACCGATTGACTCGAAATTTCCCCCAAACGTGCTCCTGTACCGGCTGAACGAGACACAGCAGTCCCCGTTGGATTCGGGTGAAATTTGTATTTTTGGTGAATATTTTAGTCAGAGGGACAATCTTTCATGAGGCCTGGCTTAAGGCTGAGGCTAGGGTTAGGGTTAGGGTTAGGGTTAGTGATTGGCTGTACCGATTGACCCGAAATCGATCAGGCATGTCCTCCTCACTGGTGTAAGCAGGGTCGCCAGTTTTGGTTGGATTCCGGTGGAATTTGTATTTTACATGAACATTTTAAAGAAAAGACCATTTTTCACGAAAAAATACCCCGCCGATTTATTTCAATAGCTTCCAGGTCTTTGGACCGATTGACTCGAAACTTCTCCCAAACGTGCTCCTGTACCGGCTGAACGAGACACAGCAGTGCCCGATGGATTCGGGTGGAATTTGTATTTTTGGTGAATATTTTAGTGAAAGGGGCCATTTTAAATGAGGCTGGCTTAAGGCTGCTGTTAGGGCCAGGGTTAGGGTTAAGGGGCTGGGGTTTCGGACCACGGTCGTCTTTTGACCGATTGACTCGAAATTGATCACGCATGTCCTCCTCACCGGTGGAATGAGGCTCGCCAGTTTTGGTCGGATTCTGGTGGAATTTGTATTTTACATGAATATTTTAATGGAAAAGCGGCCATTTTTCCTCAACACCTCGGCCGATTTTTTCAATAGCTTCCAGGTCTTTGGACCGATTGACTCGAAATTTCCCCCAAACGTGCTCCTGTACCGGCTGAACGAGACACAGCAGTCCCCGTTGGATTCGGGTGAAATTTGTATTTTTGGTGAATATTTTAGTCAGAGGGACAATCTTTCATGAGGCCTGGCTTAAGGCTGAGGCTAGGGTTAGGGTTAGGGTTAGGGTTAGTGATTGGCTGGACCGATTGACCCGAAATCGATCAGGCATGTCCTCCTCACTGGTGTAAGCAGGGTCGCCAGTTTTGGTTGGATTCCGGTGGAATTTGTATTTTACATGAATATTTTAAAGAAAAGACCATTTTTCACGAAAAAATACCCCGCCGATTTATTTCAATAGCTTCCAGGTCTTTGGACCGATTGACTCGAAACTTCTCCCAAACGTGCTCCTGTACCGGCTGAACGAGACACAGCAGTGCCCGATGGATTCGGGTGGAATTTGTATTTTTGGTGAATATTTTAGTGAAAGGGGCCATTTTAAATGAGGCTGGCTTAAGGCTGCTGTTAGGGCCAGGGTTAGGGTTAAGGGGCTGGGGTTTCGGACCACGGTCGTCTTTTGACCGATTGACTCGAAATTGATCACGCATGTCCTCCTCACCGGTGGAATGAGGCTCGCCAGTTTTGGTCGGATTCTGGTGGAATTTGTATTTTACATGAATATTTTAATGGAAAAGCGGCCATTTTTCCTCAACACCTCGGCCGATTTTTTCAATAGCTTCCAGGTCTTTGGACCGAATGACTCGAAATTTCCCCCAAACGTGCTCCTGTACCGGCTGAACGAGACACAGCAGTCCCCGTTGGATTCGGGTGAAATTTGTATTTTTGGTGAATATTTTAGTCAGAGGGACAATCTTTCATGAGGCCTGGCTTAAGGCTGAGGCTAGGGTTAGGGTTAGGGTTAGGGTTAGTGATTGGCTGGACCGATTGACCCGAAATCGATCAGGCATGTCCTCCTCACTGGTGTAAGCAGGGTCGCCAGTTTTGGTTGGATTCCGGTGGAATTTGTATTTTACATGAATATTTTAAAGAAAAGACCATTTTTCACGAAAAAATACCCCGCCGATTTATTTCAATAGCTTCCAGGTCTTTGGACCGATTGACTCGAAACTTCTCCCAAACGTGCTCCTGTACCGGCTGAACGAGACACAGCAGTGCCCGATGGATTCGGGTGGAATTTGTATTTTTGGTGAATATTTTAGTGAAAGGGGCCATTTTAAATGAGGCTGGCTTAAGGCTGCTGTTAGGGCCAGGGTTAGGGTTAAGGGGCTGGGGTTTCGGACCACGGTCGTCTTTTGACCGATTGACTCGAAATTGATCACGCATGTCCTCCTCACCGGTGGAATGAGGCTCGCCAGTTTTGGTCGGATTCTGGTGGAATTTGTATTTTACATGAATATTTTAAAGGAAAAGCGGCCATTTTTCCTCAACACGTCGGCCGATTTTTTCAATAGCTTCCAGGTCTTTGGACCGATTGACTCGAAATTTCCCCCAAACGTGCTCCTGTACCGGCTGAACGAGACACAGCAGTCCCCGTTGGATTCGGGTGAAATTTGTATTTTTGGTGAATATTTTAGTCAGAGGGACAATCTTTCATGAGGCCTGGCTTAAGGCTGAGACTAGGGTTAGGGTTAGGGTTAGGGTTAGTGATTGGCTGGACCGATTGACCCGAAATCGATCAGGCATGTCCTCCTCACTGGTGTAAGCAGGGTCGCCAGTTTTGGTTGGATTCCGGTGGAATTTGTATTTTACATGAATATTTTAATGAAAAGACCATTTTTCACGAAAAAATACCCCGCCGATTTATTTCAATAGCTTCCAGGTCTTTGGACCGATTGACTCGAAACTTCTCCCAAACGTGCTCCTGTACCGGCTGAACGAGACACAGCAGTGCCCGATGGATTCGGGTGGAATTTGTATTTTTGGTGAATATTTTAGTGAAAGGGGCCATTTTAAATGAGGCTGGCTTAAGGCTGCTGTTAGGGCCAGGGTTAGGGTTAAGGGGCTGGGGTTTCGGACCACGGTCGTCTTTTGACCGATTGACTCGAAATTGATCACGCATGTCCTCCTCACCGGTGGAATGAGGCTCGCCAGTTTTGGTCGGATTCTGGTGGAATTTGTATTTTACATGAATATTTTAATGGAAAAGCGGCCATTTTTCCTCAACACCTCGGCCGATTTTTTCAATAGCTTCCAGGTCTTTGGACCGATTGACTCGAAATTTCCCCCAAACGTGCTCCTGTACCGGCTGAACGAGACACAGCAGTCCCCGTTGGATTCGGGTGAAATTTGTATTTTTGGTGAATATTTTAGTCAGAGGGACAATCTTTCATGAGGCCTGGCTTAAGGCTGAGGCTAGGGTTAGGGTTAGGGTTAGGGTTAGTGATTGGCTGGACCGATTGACCCGAAATCGATCAGGCATGTCCTCCTCACTGGTGTAAGCAGGGTCGCCAGTTTTGGTTGGATTCCGGTGGAATTTGTATTTTACATGAATATTTTAAAGAAAAGACCATTTTTCACGAAAAAATACCCCGCCGATTTATTTCAATAGCTTCCAGGTCTTTGGACCGATTGACTCGAAACTTCTCCCAAACGTGCTCCTGTACCGGCTGAACGAGACACAGCAGTGCCCGTTGGATTCGGGTGGAATTTGTATTTTTGGTGAATATTTTAGTGAAAGGGGCCATTTTAAATGAGGCTGGCTTAAGGCTGCTGTTAGGGCCAGGGTTAGGGTTTAGGGGCTGGGGTTTCGGACCACGGTCGTCTTTTGACCGATTGACTCGAAATTGATCACGCATGTCCTCCTCACCGGTGGAATGAGGCTCGCCAGTTTTGGTCGGATTCTGGTGGAATTTGTATTTTACATGAATATTTTAAAGGAAAAGCGGCCATTTTTCCTCAACACCTCGGCCGATTTTTTCAATAGCTTCCAGGTCTTTGGACCGATTGACTCGAAATTTCCCCCAAACGTGCTCCTGTACCGGCTGAACGAGACACAGCAGTCCCCGTTGGATTCGGGTGAAATTTGTATTTTTGGTGAATATTTTAGTCAGAGGGACAATCTTTCATGAGGCCTGGCTTAAGGCTGAGGCTAGGGTTAGGGTTAGGGTTAGGGTTAGTGATTGGCTGTACCGATTGACCCGAAATCGATCAGGCATGTCCTCCTCACTGGTGTAAGCAGGGTCGCCAGTTTTGGTTGGATTCCGGTGGAATTTGTATTTTACATGAACATTTTAAAGAAAAGACCATTTTTCACGAAAAAATACCCCGCCGATTTATTTCAATAGCTTCCAGGTCTTTGGACCGATTGACTCGAAACTTCTCCCAAACGTGCTCCTGTACCGGCTGAACGAGACACAGCAGTGCCCGATGGATTCGGGTGGAATTTGTATTTTTGGTGAATATTTTAGTGAAAGGGGCCATTTTAAATGAGGCTGGCTTAAGGCTGCTGTTAGGGCCAGGGTTAGGGTTAAGGGGCTGGGGTTTCGGACCACGGTCGTCTTTTGACCGATTGACTCGAAATTGATCACGCATGTCCTCCTCACCGGTGGAATGAGGCTCGCCAGTTTTGGTCGGATTCTGGTGGAATTTGTATTTTACATGAATATTTTAATGGAAAAGCGGCCATTTTTCCTCAACACCTCGGCCGATTTTTTCAATAGCTTCCAGGTCTTTGGACCGATTGACTCGAAATTTCCCCCAAACGTGCTCCTGTACCGGCTGAACGAGACACAGCAGTCCCCGTTGGATTCGGGTGAAATTTGTATTTTTGGTGAATATTTTAGTCAGAGGGACAATCTTTCATGAGGCCTGGCTTAAGGCTGAGGCTAGGGTTAGGGTTAGGGTTAGGGTTAGTGATTGGCTGGACCGATTGACCCGAAATCGATCAGGCATGTCCTCCTCACTGGTGTAAGCAGGGTCGCCAGTTTTGGTTGGATTCCGGTGGAATTTGTATTTTACATGAATATTTTAAAGAAAAGACCATTTTTCACGAAAAAATACCCCGCCGATTTATTTCAATAGCTTCCAGGTCTTTGGACCGATTGACTCGAAACTTCTCCCAAACGTGCTCCTGTACCGGCTGAACGAGACACAGCAGTGCCCGATGGATTCGGGTGGAATTTGTATTTTTGGTGAATATTTTAGTGAAAGGGGCCATTTTAAATGAGGCTGGCTTAAGGCTGCTGTTAGGGCCAGGGTTAGGGTTAAGGGGCTGGGGTTTCGGACCACGGTCGTCTTTTGACCGATTGACTCGAAATTGATCACGCATGTCCTCCTCACCGGTGGAATGAGGCTCGCCAGTTTTGGTCGGATTCTGGTGGAATTTGTATTTTACATGAATATTTTAATGGAAAAGCGGCCATTTTTCCTCAACACCTCGGCCGATTTTTTCAATAGCTTCCAGGTCTTTGGACCGAATGACTCGAAATTTCCCCCAAACGTGCTCCTGTACCGGCTGAACGAGACACAGCAGTCCCCGTTGGATTCGGGTGAAATTTGTATTTTTGGTGAATATTTTAGTCAGAGGGACAATCTTTCATGAGGCCTGGCTTAAGGCTGAGGCTAGGGTTAGGGTTAGGGTTAGGGTTAGTGATTGGCTGGACCGATTGACCCGAAATCGATCAGGCATGTCCTCCTCACTGGTGTAAGCAGGGTCGCCAGTTTTGGTTGGATTCCGGTGGAATTTGTATTTTACATGAATATTTTAAAGAAAAGACCATTTTTCACGAAAAAATACCCCGCCGATTTATTTCAATAGCTTCCAGGTCTTTGGACCGATTGACTCGAAACTTCTCCCAAACGTGCTCCTGTACCGGCTGAACGAGACACAGCAGTGCCCGATGGATTCGGGTGGAATTTGTATTTTTGGTGAATATTTTAGTGAAAGGGGCCATTTTAAATGAGGCTGGCTTAAGGCTGCTGTTAGGGCCAGGGTTAGGGTTAAGGGGCTGGGGTTTCGGACCACGGTCGTCTTTTGACCGATTGACTCGAAATTGATCACGCATGTCCTCCTCACCGGTGGAATGAGGCTCGCCAGTTTTGGTCGGATTCTGGTGGAATTTGTATTTTACATGAATATTTTAAAGGAAAAGCGGCCATTTTTCCTCAACACCTCGGCCGATTTTTTCAATAGCTTCCAGGTCTTTGGACCGATTGACTCGAAATTTCCCCCAAACGTGCTCCTGTACCGGCTGAACGAGACACAGCAGTCCCCGTTGGATTCGGGTGAAATTTGTATTTTTGGTGAATATTTTAGTCAGAGGGACAATCTTTCATGAGGCCTGGCTTAAGGCTGAGGCTAGGGTTAGGGTTAGGGTTAGGGTTAGTGATTGGCTGGACCGATTGACCCGAAATCGATCAGGCATGTCCTCCTCACTGGTGTAAGCAGGGTCGCCAGTTTTGGTTGGATTCCGGTGGAATTTGTATTTTACATGAATATTTTAAAGAAAAGACCATTTTTCACGAAAAAATACCCCGCCGATTTATTTCAATAGCTTCCAGGTCTTTGGACCGATTGACTCGAAACTTCTCCCAAACGTGCTCCTGCACCGGCTGAACGAGACACAGCAGTGCCCGATGGATTCGGGTGGAATTTGTATTTTTGGTGAATATTTTAGTGAAAGGGGCCATTTTAAATGAGGCTGGCTTAAGGCTGCTGTTAGGGCCAGGGTTAGGGTTAAGGGGCTGGGGTTTCGGACCACGGTCGTCTTTTGACCGATTGACTCGAAATTGATCACGCATGTCCTCCTCACCGGTGGAATGAGGCTCGCCAGTTTTGGTCGGATTCTGGTGGAATTTGTATTTTACATGAATATTTTAATGGAAAAGCGGCCATTTTTCCTCAACACCTCGGCCGATTTTTTCAATAGCTTCCAGGTCTTTGGACCGATTGACTCGAAATTTCCCCCAAACGTGCTCCTGTACCGGCTGAACGAGACACAGCAGTCCCCGTTGGATTCGGGTGAAATTTGTATTTTTGGTGAATATTTTAGTCAGAGGGACAATCTTTCATGAGGCCTGGCTTAAGGCTGAGGCTAGGGTTAGGGTTAGGGTTAGGGTTAGTGATTGGCTGGACCGATTGACCCGAAATCGATCAGGCATGTCCTCCTCACTGGTGTAAGCAGGGTCGCCAGTTTTGGTTGGATTCCGGTGGAATTTGTATTTTACATGAATATTTTAAAGAAAAGACCATTTTTCACGAAAAAATACCCCGCCGATTTATTTCAATAGCTTCCAGGTCTTTGGACCGATTGACTCGAAACTTCTCCCAAACGTGCTCCTGTACCGGCTGAACGAGACACAGCAGTGCCCGATGGATTCGGGTGGAATTTGTATTTTTGGTGAATATTTTAGTGAAAGGGGCCATTTTAAATGAGGCTGGCTTAAGGCTGCTGTTAGGGCCAGGGTTAGGGTTAAGGGGCTGGGGTTTCGGACCACGGTCGTCTTTTGACCGATTGACTCGAAATTGATCACGCATGTCCTCCTCACCGGTGGAATGAGGCTCGCCAGTTTTGGTCGGATTCTGGTGGAATTTGTATTTTACATGAATATTTTAATGGAAAAGCGGCCATTTTTCCTCAACACCTCGGCCGATTTTTTCAATAGCTTCCAGGTCTTTGGACCGAATGACTCGAAATTTCCCCCAAACGTGCTCCTGTACCGGCTGAACGAGACACAGCAGTCCCCGTTGGATTCGGGTGAAATTTGTATTTTTGGTGAATATTTTAGTCAGAGGGACAATCTCTCATGAGGCCTGGCTTAAGGCTGAGGCTAGGGTTAGGGTTAGGGTTAGGGTTAGTGATTGGCTGGACCGATTGACCCGAAATCGATCAGGCATGTCCTCCTCACTGGTGTAAGCAGGGTCGCCAGTTTTGGTTGGATTCCGGTGGAATTTGTATTTTACATGAATATTTTAAAGAAAAGACCATTTTTCACGAAAAAATACCCCGCCGATTTATTTCAATAGCTTCCAGGTCTTTGGACCGATTGACTCGAAACTTCTCCCAAACGTGCTCCTGTACCGGCTGAACGAGACACAGCAGTGCCCGATGGATTCGGGTGGAATTTGTATTTTTGGTGAATATTTTAGTGAAAGGGGCCATTTTAAATGAGGCTGGCTTAAGGCTGCTGTTAGGGCCAGGGTTAGGGTTAAGGGGCTGGGGTTTCGGACCACGGTCGTCTTTTGACCGATTGACTCGAAATTGATCACGCATGTCCTCCTCACCGGTGGAATGAGGCTCGCCAGTTTTGGTCGGATTCTGGTGGAATTTGTATTTTACATGAATATTTTAAAGGAAAAGCGGCCATTTTTCCTCAACACCTCGGCCGATTTTTTCAATAGCTTCCAGGTCTTTGGACCGATTGACTCGAAATTTCCCCCAAACGTGCTCCTGTACCGGCTGAACGAGACACAGCAGTCCCCGTTGGATTCGGGTGAAATTTGTATTTTTGGTGAATATTTTAGTCAGAGGGACAATCTTTCATGAGGCCTGGCTTAAGGCTGAGGCTAGGGTTAGGGTTAGGGTTAGGGTTAGTGATTGGCTGGACCGATTGACCCGAAATCGATCAGGCATGTCCTCCTCACTGGTGTAAGCAGGGTCGCCAGTTTTGGTTGGATTCCGGTGGAATTTGTATTTTACATGAATATTTTAAAGAAAAGACCATTTTTCACGAAAAAATACCCCGCCGATTTATTTCAATAGCTTCCAGGTCTTTGGACCGATTGACTCGAAACTTCTCCCAAACGTGCTCCTGTACCGGCTGAACGAGACACAGCAGTGCCCGATGGATTCGGGTGGAATTTGTATTTTTGGTGAATATTTTAGTGAAAGGGGCCATTTTAAATGAGGCTGGCTTAAGGCTGCTGTTAGGGCCAGGGTTAGGGTTAAGGGGCTGGGGTTTCGGACCACGGTCGTCTTTTGACCGATTGACTCGAAATTGATCACGCATGTCCTCCTCACCGGTGGAATGAGGCTCGCCAGTTTTGGTCGGATTCTGGTGGAATTTGTATTTTACATGAATATTTTAAAGGAAAAGCGGCCATTTTTCCTCAACACCTCGGCCGATTTTTTCAATAGCTTCCAGGTCTTTGGACCGATTGACTCGAAATTTCCCCCAAACGTGCTCCTGTACCGGCTGAACGAGACACAGCAGTCCCTGTTGGATTCGGGTGAAATTTGTATTTTTGGTGAATATTTTAGTCAGAGGGACAATCTTTCATGAGGCCTGGCTTAAGGCTGAGGCTAGGGTTAGGGTTAGGGTTAGGGTTAGTGATTGGCTGTACCGATTGACCCGAAATCGATCAGGCATGTCCTCCTCACTGGTGTAAGCAGGGTCGCCAGTTTTGGTTGGATTCCGGTGGAATTTGTATTTTACATGAACATTTTAAAGAAAAGACCATTTTTCACGAAAAAATACCCCGCCGATTTATTTCAATAGCTTCCAGGTCTTTGGACCGATTGACTCGAAACTTCTCCCAAACGTGCTCCTGTACCGGCTGAACGAGACACAGCAGTGCCCGATGGATTCGGGTGGAATTTGTATTTTTGGTGAATATTTTAGTGAAAGGGGCCATTTTAAATGAGGCTGGCTTAAGGCTGCTGTTAGGGCCAGGGTTAGGGTTAAGGGGCTGGGGTTTCGGACCACGGTCGTCTTTTGACCGATTGACTCGAAATTGATCACGCATGTCCTCCTCACCGGTGGAATGAGGCTCGCCAGTTTTGGTCGGATTCTGGTGGAATTTGTATTTTACATGAATATTTTAATGGAAAAGCGGCCATTTTTCCTCAACACCTCGGCCGATTTTTTCAATAGCTTCCAGGTCTTTGGACCGATTGACTCGAAATTTCCCCCAAACGTGCTCCTGTACCGGCTGAACGAGACACAGCAGTCCCCGTTGGATTCGGGTGAAATTTGTATTTTTGGTGAATATTTTAGTCAGAGGGACAATCTTTCATGAGGCCTGGCTTAAGGCTGAGGCTAGGGTTAGGGTTAGGGTTAGGGTTAGTGATTGGCTGGACCGATTGACCCGAAATCGATCAGGCATGTCCTCCTCACTGGTGTAAGCAGGGTCGCCAGTTTTGGTTGGATTCCGGTGGAATTTGTATTTTACATGAATATTTTAAAGAAAAGACCATTTTTCACGAAAAAATACCCCGCCGATTTATTTCAATAGCTTCCAGGTCTTTGGACCGATTGACTCGAAACTTCTCCCAAACGTGCTCCTGTACCGGCTGAACGAGACACAGCAGTGCCCGATGGATTCGGGTGGAATTTGTATTTTTGGTGAATATTTTAGTGAAAGGGGCCATTTTAAATGAGGCTGGCTTAAGGCTGCTGTTAGGGCCAGGGTTAGGGTTAAGGGGCTGGGGTTTCGGACCACGGTCGTCTTTTGACCGATTGACTCGAAATTGATCACGCATGTCCTCCTCACCGGTGGAATGAGGCTCGCCAGTTTTGGTCGGATTCTGGTGGAATTTGTATTTTACATGAATATTTTAATGGAAAAGCGGCCATTTTTCCTCAACACCTCGGCCGATTTTTTCAATAGCTTCCAGGTCTTTGGACCGATTGACTCGAAATTTCCCCCAAACGTGCTCCTGTACCGGCTGAACGAGACACAGCAGTCCCCGTTGGATTCGGGTGAAATTTGTATTTTTGGTGAATATTTTAGTCAGAGGGACAATCTTTCATGAGGCCTGGCTTAAGGCTGAGGCTAGGGTTAGGGTTAGGGTTAGGGTTAGTGATTGGCTGGACCGATTGACCCGAAATCGATCAGGCATGTCCTCCTCACTGGTGTAAGCAGGGTCGCCAGTTTTGGTTGGATTCCGGTGGAATTTGTATTTTACATGAATATTTTAAAGAAAAGACCATTTTTCACGAAAAAATACCCCGCCGATTTATTTCAATAGCTTCCAGGTCTTTGGACCGATTGACTCGAAACTTCTCCCAAACGTGCTCCTGTACCGGCTGAACGAGACACAGCAGTGCCCGATGGATTCGGGTGGAATTTGTATTTTTGGTGAATATTTTAGTGAAAGGGGCCATTTTAAATGAGGCTGGCTTAAGGCTGCTGTTAGGGCCAGGGTTAGGGTTAAGGGGCTGGGGTTTCGGACCACGGTCGTCTTTTGACCGATTGACTCGAAATTGATCACGCATGTCCTCCTCACCGGTGGAATGAGGCTCGCCAGTTTTGGTCGGATTCTGGTGGAATTTGTATTTTACATGAATATTTTAAAGGAAAAGCGGCCATTTTTCCTCAACACCTCGGCCGATTTTTTCAATAGCTTCCAGGTCTTTGGACCGATTGACTCGAAATTTCCCCCAAACGTGCTCCTGTACCGGCTGAACGAGACACAGCAGTCCCCGTTGGATTCGGGTGAAATTTGTATTTTTGGTGAATATTTTAGTCAGAGGGACAATCTTTCATGAGGCCTGGCTTAAGGCTGAGGCTAGGGTTAGGGTTAGGGTTAGGGTTAGTGATTGGCTGTACCGATTGACCCGAAATCGATCAGGCATGTCCTCCTCACTGGTGTAAGCAGGGTCGCCAGTTTTGGTTGGATTCCGGTGGAATTTGTATTTTACATGAACATTTTAAAGAAAAGACCATTTTTCACGAAAAAATACCCCGCCGATTTATTTCAATAGCTTCCAGGTCTTTGGACCGATTGACTCGAAACTTCTCCCAAACGTGCTCCTGTACCGGCTGAACGAGACACAGCAGTGCCCGATGGATTCGGGTGGAATTTGTATTTTTGGTGAATATTTTAGTGAAAGGGGCCATTTTAAATGAGGCTGGCTTAAGGCTGCTGTTAGGGCCAGGGTTAGGGTTAAGGGGCTGGGGTTTCGGACCACGGTCGTCTTTTGACCGATTGACTCGAAATTGATCACGCATGTCCTCCTCACCGGTGGAATGAGGCTCGCCAGTTTTGGTCGGATTCTGGTGGAATTTGTATTTTACATGAATATTTTAATGGAAAAGCGGCCATTTTTCCTCAACACCTCGGCCGATTTTTTCAATAGCTTCCAGGTCTTTGGACCGATTGACTCGAAATTTCCCCCAAACGTGCTCCTGTACCGGCTGAACGAGACACAGCAGTCCCCGTTGGATTCGGGTGAAATTTGTATTTTTGGTGAATATTTTAGTCAGAGGGACAATCTGTCATGAGGCCTGGCTTAAGGCTGAGGCTAGGGTTAGGGTTAGGGTTAGGGTTAGTGATTGGCTGGACCGATTGACCCGAAATCGATCAGGCATTTCCTCCTCACTGGTGTAAGCAGGGTCGCCAGTTTTGGTTGGATTCCGGTGGAATTTGTATTTTACATGAATATTTTAAAGAAAAGACCATTTTTCACGAAAAAATACCCCGCCGATTTATTTCAATAGCTTCCAGGTCTTTGGACCGATTGACTCGAAACTTCTCCCAAACGTGCTCCTGTACCGGCTGAACGAGACACAGCAGTGCCCGATGGATTCGGGTGGAATTTGTATTTTTGGTGAATATTTTAGTGAAAGGGGCCATTTTAAATGAGGCTGGCTTAAGGCTGCTGTTAGGGCCAGGGTTAGGGTTAAGGGGCTGGGGTTTCGGACCACGGTCGTCTTTTGACCGATTGACTCGAAATTGATCACGCATGTCCTCCTCACCGGTGGAATGAGGCTCGCCAGTTTTGGTCGGATTCTGGTGGAATTTGTATTTTACATGAATATTTTAATGGAAAAGCGGCCATTTTTCCTCAACACCTCGGCCGATTTTTTCAATAGCTTCCAGGTCTTTGGACCGATTGACTCGAAATTTCCCCCAAACGTGCTCCTGTACCGGCTGAACGAGACGCAGCAGTCCCCGTTGGATTCGGGTGAAATTTGTATTTTTGGTGAATATTTTAGTCAGAGGGACAATCTTTCATGAGGCCTGGCTTAAGGCTGAGGCTAGGGTTAGGGTTAGGGTTAGGGTTAGTGATTGGCTGGACCGATTGACCCGAAATCGATCAGGCATGTCCTCCTCACTGGTGTAAGCAGGGTCGCCAGTTTTGGTTGGATTCCGGTGGAATTTGTATTTTACATGAATATTTTAAAGAAAAGACCATTTTTCACGAAAAAATACCCCGCCGATTTATTTCAATAGCTTCCAGGTCTTTGGACCGATTGACTCGAAACTTCTCCCAAACGTGCTCCTGTACCGGCTGAACGAGACACAGCAGTGCCCGATGGATTCGGGTGGAATTTGTATTTTTGGTGAATATTTTAGTGAAAGGGGCCATTTTAAATGAGGCTGGCTTAAGGCTGCTGTTAGGGCCAGGGTTAGGGTTAAGGGGCTGGGGTTTCGGACCACGGTCGTCTTTTGACCGATTGACTCGAAATTGATCACGCATGTCCTCCTCACCGGTGGAATGAGGCTCGCCAGTTTTGGTCGGATTCTGGTGGAATTTGTATTTTACATGAATATTTTAATGGAAAAGCGGCCATTTTTCCTCAACACCTCGGCCGATTTTTTCAATAGCTTCCAGGTCTTTGGACCGATTGACTCGAAATTTCCCCCAAACGTGCTCCTGTACCGGCTGAACGAGACACAGCAGTCCCCGTTGGATTCGGGTGAAATTTGTATTTTTGGTGAATATTTTAGTCAGAGGGACAATCTTTCATGAGGCCTGGCTTAAGGCTGAGGCTAGGGTTAGGGTTAGGGTTAGGGTTAGTGATTGGCTGGACCGATTGACCCGAAATCGATCAGGCATGTCCTCCTCACTGGTGTAAGCAGGGTCGCCAGTTTTGGTTGGATTCCGGTGGAATTTGTATTTTACATGAATATTTTAAAGAAAAGACCATTTTTCACGAAAAAATACCCCGCCGATTTATTTCAATAGCTTCCAGGTCTTTGGACCGATTGACTCGAAACTTCTCCCAAACGTGCTCCTGTACCGGCTGAACGAGACACAGCAGTGCCCGATGGATTCGGGTGGAATTTGTATTTTTGGTGAATATTTTAGTGAAAGGGGCCATTTTAAATGAGGCTGGCTTAAGGCTGCTGTTAGGGCCAGGGTTAGGGTTAAGGGGCTGGGGTTTCGGACCACGGTCGTCTTTTGACCGATTGACTCGAAATTGATCACGCATGTCCTCCTCACCGGTGGAATGAGGCTCGCCAGTTTTGGTCGGATTCTGGTGGAATTTGTATTTTACATGAATATTTTAATGGAAAAGCGGCCATTTTTCCTCAACACCTCGGCCGATTTTTTCAATAGCTTCCAGGTCTTTGGACCGATTGACTCGAAATTTCCCCCAAACGTGCTCCTGTACCGGCTGAACGAGACACAGCAGTCCCCGTTGGATTCGGGTGAAATTTGTATTTTTGGTGAATATTTTAGTCAGAGGGACAATCTTTCATGAGGCCTGGCTTAAGGCTGAGGCTAGGGTTAGGGTTAGGGTTAGGGTTAGTGATTGGCTGGACCGATTGACCCGAAATCGATCAGGCATGTCCTCCTCACTGGTGTAAGCAGGGTCGCCAGTTTTGGTTGGATTCCGGTGGAATTTGTATTTTACATTAATATTTTAAAGAAAAGACCATTTTTCACGAAAAAATACCCCGCCGATTTATTTCAATAGCTTCCAGGTCTTTGGACCGATTGACTCGAAACTTCTCCCAAACGTGCTCCTGTACCGGCTGAACGAGACACAGCAGTGCCCGATGGATTCGGGTGGAATTTGTATTTTTGGTGAATATTTTAGTGAAAGGGGCCATTTTAAATGAGGCTGGCTTAAGGCTGCTGTTAGGGCCAGGGTTAGGGTTAAGGGGCTGGGGTTTCGGACCACGGTCGTCTTTTGACCGATTGACTCGAAATTGATCACGCATGTCCTCCTCACCGGTGGAATGAGGCTCGCCAGTTTTGGTCGGATTCTGGTGGAATTTGTATTTTACATGAATATTTTAAAGGAAAAGCGGCCATTTTTCCTCAACACCTCGGCCGATTTTTTCAATAGCTTCCAGGTCTTTGGACCGATTGACTCGAAATTTCCCCCAAACGTGCTCCTGTACCGGCTGAACGAGACACAGCAGTCCCCGTTGGATTCGGGTGAAATTTGTATTTTTGGTGAATATTTTAGTCAGAGGGACAATCTGTCATGAGGCCTGGCTTAAGGCTGAGGCTAGGGTTAGGGTTAGGGTTAGGGTTAGTGATTGGCTGGACCGATTGACCCGAAATCGATCAGGCATTTCCTCCTCACTGGTGTAAGCAGGGTCGCCAGTTTTGGTTGGATTCCGGTGGAATTTGTATTTTACATGAATATTTTAAAGAAAAGACCATTTTTCACGAAAAAATACCCCGCCGATTTATTTCAATAGCTTCCAGGTCTTTGGACCGATTGACTCGAAACTTCTCCCAAACGTGCTCCTGCACCGGCTGAACGAGACACAGCAGTGCCCGATGGATTCGGGTGGAATTTGTATTTTTGGTGAATATTTTAGTGAAAGGGGCCATTTTAAATGAGGCTGGCTTAAGGCTGCTGTTAGGGCCAGGGTTAGGGTTAAGGGGCTGGGGTTTCGGACCACGGTCGTCTTTTGACCGATTGACTCGAAATTGATCACGCATGTCCTCCTCACCGGTGGAATGAGGCTCGCCAGTTTTGGTCGGATTCTGGTGGAATTTGTATTTTACATGAATATTTTAATGGAAAAGCGGCCATTTTTCCTCAACACCTCGGCCGATTTTTTCAATAGCTTCCAGGTCTTTGGACCGATTGACTCGAAATTTCCCCCAAACGTGCTCCTGTACCGGCTGAACGAGACACAGCAGTCCCCGTTGGATTCGGGTGAAATTTGTATTTTTGGTGAATATTTTAGTCAGAGGGACAATCTTTCATGAGGCCTGGCTTAAGGCTGAGGCTAGGGTTAGGGTTAGGGTTAGGGTTAGTGATTGGCTGGACCGATTG
Organism: Pagrus pagrus; assembly: GCF_965226575.1. NCBI lineage: Eukaryota > Metazoa > Chordata > Actinopteri > Spariformes > Sparidae > Pagrus > Pagrus pagrus. The sequence goes on from NW_028175007.1 coordinate 21,318, forward strand.
ACCCGAAATCGATCAGGCATGTCCTCCTCACTGGTGTAAGCAGGGTCGCCAGTTTTGGTTGGATTCCGGTGGAATTTGTATTTTACATGAATATTTTAAAGAAAAGACCATTTTTCACGAAAAAATACCCCGCCGATTTATTTCAATAGCTTCCAGGTCTTTGGACCGATTGACTCGAAACTTCTCCCAAACGTGCTCCTGTACCGGCTGAACGAGACACAGCAGTGCCCGATGGATTCGGGTGGAATTTGTATTTTTGGTGAATATTTTAGTGAAAGGGGCCATTTTAAATGAGGCTGGCTTAAGGCTGCTGTTAGGGCCAGGGTTAGGGTTAAGGGGCTGGGGTTTCGGACCACGGTCGTCTTTTGACCGATTGACTCGAAATTGATCACGCATGTCCTCCTCACCGGTGGAATGAGGCTCGCCAGTTTTGGTCGGATTCTGGTGGAATTTGTATTTTACATGAATATTTTAAAGGAAAAGCGGCCATTTTTCCTCAACACCTCGGCCGATTTTTTCAATAGCTTCCAGGTCTTTGGACCGATTGACTCGAAATTTCCCCCAAACGTGCTCCTGTACCGGCTGAACGAGACACAGCAGTCCCCGTTGGATTCGGGTGAAATTTGTATTTTTGGTGAATATTTTAGTCAGAGGGACAATCTGTCATGAGGCCTGGCTTAAGGCTGAGGCTAGGGTTAGGGTTAGGGTTAGGGTTAGTGATTGGCTGGACCGATTGACCCGAAATCGATCAGGCATTTCCTCCTCACTGGTGTAAGCAGGGTCGCCAGTTTTGGTTGGATTCCGGTGGAATTTGTATTTTACATGAATATTTTAAAGAAAAGACCATTTTTCACGAAAAAATACCCCGCCGATTTATTTCAATAGCTTCCAGGTCTTTGGACCGATTGACTCGAAACTTCTCCCAAACGTGCTCCTGCACCGGCTGAACGAGACACAGCAGTGCCCGATGGATTCGGGTGGAATTTGTATTTTTGGTGAATATTTTAGTGAAAGGGGCCATTTTAAATGAGGCTGGCTTAAGGCTGCTGTTAGGGCCAGGGTTAGGGTTAAGGGGCTGGGGTTTCGGACCACGGTCGTCTTTTGACCGATTGACTCGAAATTGATCACGCATGTCCTCCTCACCGGTGGAATGAGGCTCGCCAGTTTTGGTCGGATTCTGGTGGAATTTGTATTTTACATGAATATTTTAATGGAAAAGCGGCCATTTTTCCTCAACACCTCGGCCGATTTTTTCAATAGCTTCCAGGTCTTTGGACCGATTGACTCGAAATTTCCCCCAAACGTGCTCCTGTACCGGCTGAACGAGACACAGCAGTCCCCGTTGGATTCGGGTGAAATTTGTATTTTTGGTGAATATTTTAGTCAGAGGGACAATCTTTCATGAGGCCTGGCTTAAGGCTGAGGCTAGGGTTAGGGTTAGGGTTAGGGTTAGTGATTGGCTGTACCGATTGACCCGAAATCGATCAGGCATGTCCTCCTCACTGGTGTAAGCAGGGTCGCCAGTTTTGGTTGGATTCCGGTGGAATTTGTATTTTACATGAACATTTTAAAGAAAAGACCATTTTTCACGAAAAAATACCCCGCCGATTTATTTCAATAGCTTCCAGGTCTTTGGACCGATTGACTCGAAACTTCTCCCAAACGTGCTCCTGTACCGGCTGAACGAGACACAGCAGTGCCCGATGGATTCGGGTGGAATTTGTATTTTTGGTGAATATTTTAGTGAAAGGGGCCATTTTAAATGAGGCTGGCTTAAGGCTGCTGTTAGGGCCAGGGTTAGGGTTAAGGGGCTGGGGTTTCGGACCACGGTCGTCTTTTGACCGATTGACTCGAAATTGATCACGCATGTCCTCCTCACCGGTGGAATGAGGCTCGCCAGTTTTGGTCGGATTCTGGTGGAATTTGTATTTTACATGAATATTTTAATGGAAAAGCGGCCATTTTTCCTCAACACCTCGGCCGATTTTTTCAATAGCTTCCAGGTCTTTGGACCGATTGACTCGAAATTTCCCCCAAACGTGCTCCTGTACCGGCTGAACGAGACACAGCAGTCCCCGTTGGATTCGGGTGAAATTTGTATTTTTGGTGAATATTTTAGTCAGAGGGACAATCTGTCATGAGGCCTGGCTTAAGGCTGAGGCTAGGGTTAGGGTTAGGGTTAGGGTTAGTGATTGGCTGGACCGATTGACCCGAAATCGATCAGGCATTTCCTCCTCACTGGTGTAAGCAGGGTCGCCAGTTTTGGTTGGATTCCGGTGGAATTTGTATTTTACATGAATATTTTAAAGAAAAGACCATTTTTCACGAAAAAATACCCCGCCGATTTATTTCAATAGCTTCCAGGTCTTTGGACCGATTGACTCGAAACTTCTCCCAAACGTGCTCCTGTACCGGCTGAACGAGACACAGCAGTGCCCGATGGATTCGGGTGGAATTTGTATTTTTGGTGAATATTTTAGTGAAAGGGGCCATTTTAAATGAGGCTGGCTTAAGGCTGCTGTTAGGGCCAGGGTTAGGGTTAAGGGGCTGGGGTTTCGGACCACGGTCGTCTTTTGACCGATTGACTCGAAATTGATCACGCATGTCCTCCTCACCGGTGGAATGAGGCTCGCCAGTTTTGGTCGGATTCTGGTGGAATTTGTATTTTACATGAATATTTTAATGGAAAAGCGGCCATTTTTCCTCAACACCTCGGCCGATTTTTTCAATAGCTTCCAGGTCTTTGGACCGATTGACTCGAAATTTCCCCCAAACGTGCTCCTGTACCGGCTGAACGAGACGCAGCAGTCCCCGTTGGATTCGGGTGAAATTTGTATTTTTGGTGAATATTTTAGTCAGAGGGACAATCTTTCATGAGGCCTGGCTTAAGGCTGAGGCTAGGGTTAGGGTTAGGGTTAGGGTTAGTGATTGGCTGGACCGATTGACCCGAAATCGATCAGGCATGTCCTCCTCACTGGTGTAAGCAGGGTCGCCAGTTTTGGTTGGATTCCGGTGGAATTTGTATTTTACATGAATATTTTAAAGAAAAGACCATTTTTCACGAAAAAATACCCCGCCGATTTATTTCAATAGCTTCCAGGTCTTTGGACCGATTGACTCGAAACTTCTCCCAAACGTGCTCCTGTACCGGCTGAACGAGACACAGCAGTGCCCGATGGATTCGGGTGGAATTTGTATTTTTGGTGAATATTTTAGTGAAAGGGGCCATTTTAAATGAGGCTGGCTTAAGGCTGCTGTTAGGGCCAGGGTTAGGGTTAAGGGGCTGGGGTTTCGGACCACGGTCGTCTTTTGACCGATTGACTCGAAATTGATCACGCATGTCCTCCTCACCGGTGGAATGAGGCTCGCCAGTTTTGGTCGGATTCTGGTGGAATTTGTATTTTACATGAATATTTTAATGGAAAAGCGGCCATTTTTCCTCAACACCTCGGCCGATTTTTTCAATAGCTTCCAGGTCTTTGGACCGATTGACTCGAAATTTCCCCCAAACGTGCTCCTGTACCGGCTGAACGAGACACAGCAGTCCCCGTTGGATTCGGGTGAAATTTGTATTTTTGGTGAATATTTTAGTCAGAGGGACAATCTTTCATGAGGCCTGGCTTAAGGCTGAGGCTAGGGTTAGGGTTAGGGTTAGGGTTAGTGATTGGCTGGACCGATTGACCCGAAATCGATCAGGCATGTCCTCCTCACTGGTGTAAGCAGGGTCGCCAGTTTTGGTTGGATTCCGGTGGAATTTGTATTTTACATGAATATTTTAAAGAAAAGACCATTTTTCACGAAAAAATACCCCGCCGATTTATTTCAATAGCTTCCAGGTCTTTGGACCGATTGACTCGAAACTTCTCCCAAACGTGCTCCTGTACCGGCTGAACGAGACACAGCAGTGCCCGATGGATTCGGGTGGAATTTGTATTTTTGGTGAATATTTTAGTGAAAGGGGCCATTTTAAATGAGGCTGGCTTAAGGCTGCTGTTAGGGCCAGGGTTAGGGTTAAGGGGCTGGGGTTTCGGACCACGGTCGTCTTTTGACCGATTGACTCGAAATTGATCACGCATGTCCTCCTCACCGGTGGAATGAGGCTCGCCAGTTTTGGTCGGATTCTGGTGGAATTTGTATTTTACATGAATATTTTAATGGAAAAGCGGCCATTTTTCCTCAACACCTCGGCCGATTTTTTCAATAGCTTCCAGGTCTTTGGACCGATTGACTCGAAATTTCCCCCAAACGTGCTCCTGTACCGGCTGAACGAGACACAGCAGTCCCCGTTGGATTCGGGTGAAATTTGTATTTTTGGTGAATATTTTAGTCAGAGGGACAATCTTTCATGAGGCCTGGCTTAAGGCTGAGGCTAGGGTTAGGGTTAGGGTTAGGGTTAGTGATTGGCTGGACCGATTGACCCGAAATCGATCAGGCATGTCCTCCTCACTGGTGTAAGCAGGGTCGCCAGTTTTGGTTGGATTCCGGTGGAATTTGTATTTTACATGAATATTTTAAAGAAAAGACCATTTTTCACGAAAAAATACCCCGCCGATTTATTTCAATAGCTTCCAGGTCTTTGGACCGATTGACTCGAAACTTCTCCCAAACGTGCTCCTGTACCGGCTGAACGAGACACAGCAGTGCCCGATGGATTCGGGTGGAATTTGTATTTTTGGTGAATATTTTAGTGAAAGGGGCCATTTTAAATGAGGCTGGCTTAAGGCTGCTGTTAGGGCCAGGGTTAGGGTTAAGGGGCTGGGGTTTCGGACCACGGTCGTCTTTTGACCGATTGACTCGAAATTGATCACGCATGTCCTCCTCACCGGTGGAATGAGGCTCGCCAGTTTTGGTCGGATTCTGGTGGAATTTGTATTTTACATGAATATTTTAAAGGAAAAGCGGCCATTTTTCCTCAACACCTCGGCCGATTTTTTCAATAGCTTCCAGGTCTTTGGACCGATTGACTCGAAATTTCCCCCAAACGTGCTCCTGTACCGGCTGAACGAGACACAGCAGTCCCTGTTGGATTCGGGTGAAATTTGTATTTTTGGTGAATATTTTAGTCAGAGGGACAATCTTTCATGAGGCCTGGCTTAAGGCTGAGGCTAGGGTTAGGGTTAGGGTTAGGGTTAGTGATTGGCTGTACCGATTGACCCGAAATCGATCAGGCATGTCCTCCTCACTGGTGTAAGCAGGGTCGCCAGTTTTGGTTGGATTCCGGTGGAATTTGTATTTTACATGAACATTTTAAAGAAAAGACCATTTTTCACGAAAAAATACCCCGCCGATTTATTTCAATAGCTTCCAGGTCTTTGGACCGATTGACTCGAAACTTCTCCCAAACGTGCTCCTGTACCGGCTGAACGAGACACAGCAGTGCCCGATGGATTCGGGTGGAATTTGTATTTTTGGTGAATATTTTAGTGAAAGGGGCCATTTTAAATGAGGCTGGCTTAAGGCTGCTGTTAGGGCCAGGGTTAGGGTTAAGGGGCTGGGGTTTCGGACCACGGTCGTCTTTTGACCGATTGACTCGAAATTGATCACGCATGTCCTCCTCACCGGTGGAATGAGGCTCGCCAGTTTTGGTCGGATTCTGGTGGAATTTGTATTTTACATGAATATTTTAATGGAAAAGCGGCCATTTTTCCTCAACACCTCGGCCGATTTTTTCAATAGCTTCCAGGTCTTTGGACCGATTGACTCGAAATTTCCCCCAAACGTGCTCCTGTACCGGCTGAACGAGACACAGCAGTCCCCGTTGGATTCGGGTGAAATTTGTATTTTTGGTGAATATTTTAGTCAGAGGGACAATCTTTCATGAGGCCTGGCTTAAGGCTGAGGCTAGGGTTAGGGTTAGGGTTAGGGTTAGTGATTGGCTGGACCGATTGACCCGAAATCGATCAGGCATGTCCTCCTCACTGGTGTAAGCAGGGTCGCCAGTTTTGGTTGGATTCCGGTGGAATTTGTATTTTACATGAATATTTTAAAGAAAAGACCATTTTTCACGAAAAAATACCCCGCCGATTTATTTCAATAGCTTCCAGGTCTTTGGACCGATTGACTCGAAACTTCTCCCAAACGTGCTCCTGTACCGGCTGAACGAGACACAGCAGTGCCCGATGGATTCGGGTGGAATTTGTATTTTTGGTGAATATTTTAGTGAAAGGGGCCATTTTAAATGAGGCTGGCTTAAGGCTGCTGTTAGGGCCAGGGTTAGGGTTAAGGGGCTGGGGTTTCGGACCACGGTCGTCTTTTGACCGATTGACTCGAAATTGATCACGCATGTCCTCCTCACCGGTGGAATGAGGCTCGCCAGTTTTGGTCGGATTCTGGTGGAATTTGTATTTTACATGAATATTTTAATGGAAAAGCGGCCATTTTTCCTCAACACCTCGGCCGATTTTTTCAATAGCTTCCAGGTCTTTGGACCGATTGACTCGAAATTTCCCCCAAACGTGCTCCTGTACCGGCTGAACGAGACACAGCAGTCCCCGTTGGATTCGGGTGAAATTTGTATTTTTGGTGAATATTTTAGTCAGAGGGACAATCTTTCATGAGGCCTGGCTTAAGGCTGAGGCTAGGGTTAGGGTTAGGGTTAGGGTTAGTGATTGGCTGGACCGATTGACCCGAAATCGATCAGGCATGTCCTCCTCACTGGTGTAAGCAGGGTCGCCAGTTTTGGTTGGATTCCGGTGGAATTTGTATTTTACATGAATATTTTAAAGAAAAGACCATTTTTCACGAAAAAATACCCCGCCGATTTATTTCAATAGCTTCCAGGTCTTTGGACCGATTGACTCGAAACTTCTCCCAAACGTGCTCCTGTACCGGCTGAACGAGACACAGCAGTGCCCGATGGATTCGGGTGGAATTTGTATTTTTGGTGAATATTTTAGTGAAAGGGGCCATTTTAAATGAGGCTGGCTTAAGGCTGCTGTTAGGGCCAGGGTTAGGGTTAAGGGGCTGGGGTTTCGGACCACGGTCGTCTTTTGACCGATTGACTCGAAATTGATCACGCATGTCCTCCTCACCGGTGGAATGAGGCTCGCCAGTTTTGGTCGGATTCTGGTGGAATTTGTATTTTACATGAATATTTTAAAGGAAAAGCGGCCATTTTTCCTCAACACCTCGGCCGATTTTTTCAATAGCTTCCAGGTCTTTGGACCGATTGACTCGAAATTTCCCCCAAACGTGCTCCTGTACCGGCTGAACGAGACACAGCAGTCCCCGTTGGATTCGGGTGAAATTTGTATTTTTGGTGAATATTTTAGTCAGAGGGACAATCTTTCATGAGGCCTGGCTTAAGGCTGAGGCTAGGGTTAGGGTTAGGGTTAGGGTTAGTGATTGGCTGTACCGATTGACCCGAAATCGATCAGGCATGTCCTCCTCACTGGTGTAAGCAGGGTCGCCAGTTTTGGTTGGATTCCGGTGGAATTTGTATTTTACATGAACATTTTAAAGAAAAGACCATTTTTCACGAAAAAATACCCCGCCGATTTATTTCAATAGCTTCCAGGTCTTTGGACCGATTGACTCGAAACTTCTCCCAAACGTGCTCCTGTACCGGCTGAACGAGACACAGCAGTGCCCGATGGATTCGGGTGGAATTTGTATTTTTGGTGAATATTTTAGTGAAAGGGGCCATTTTAAATGAGGCTGGCTTAAGGCTGCTGTTAGGGCCAGGGTTAGGGTTAAGGGGCTGGGGTTTCGGACCACGGTCGTCTTTTGACCGATTGACTCGAAATTGATCACGCATGTCCTCCTCACCGGTGGAATGAGGCTCGCCAGTTTTGGTCGGATTCTGGTGGAATTTGTATTTTACATGAATATTTTAATGGAAAAGCGGCCATTTTTCCTCAACACCTCGGCCGATTTTTTCAATAGCTTCCAGGTCTTTGGACCGATTGACTCGAAATTTCCCCCAAACGTGCTCCTGTACCGGCTGAACGAGACACAGCAGTCCCCGTTGGATTCGGGTGAAATTTGTATTTTTGGTGAATATTTTAGTCAGAGGGACAATCTTTCATGAGGCCTGGCTTAAGGCTGAGGCTAGGGTTAGGGTTAGGGTTAGGGTTAGTGATTGGCTGGACCGATTGACCCGAAATCGATCAGGCATGTCCTCCTCACTGGTGTAAGCAGGGTCGCCAGTTTTGGTTGGATTCCGGTGGAATTTGTATTTTACATGAATATTTTAAAGAAAAGACCATTTTTCACGAAAAAATACCCCGCCGATTTATTTCAATAGCTTCCAGGTCTTTGGACCGATTGACTCGAAACTTCTCCCAAACGTGCTCCTGTACCGGCTGAACGAGACACAGCAGTGCCCGATGGATTCGGGTGGAATTTGTATTTTTGGTGAATATTTTAGTGAAAGGGGCCATTTTAAATGAGGCTGGCTTAAGGCTGCTGTTAGGGCCAGGGTTAGGGTTAAGGGGCTGGGGTTTCGGACCACGGTCGTCTTTTGACCGATTGACTCGAAATTGATCACGCATGTCCTCCTCACCGGTGGAATGAGGCTCGCCAGTTTTGGTCGGATTCTGGTGGAATTTGTATTTTACATGAATATTTTAATGGAAAAGCGGCCATTTTTCCTCAACACCTCGGCCGATTTTTTCAATAGCTTCCAGGTCTTTGGACCGAATGACTCGAAATTTCCCCCAAACGTGCTCCTGTACCGGCTGAACGAGACACAGCAGTCCCCGTTGGATTCGGGTGAAATTTGTATTTTTGGTGAATATTTTAGTCAGAGGGACAATCTTTCATGAGGCCTGGCTTAAGGCTGAGGCTAGGGTTAGGGTTAGGGTTAGGGTTAGTGATTGGCTGGACCGATTGACCCGAAATCGATCAGGCATGTCCTCCTCACTGGTGTAAGCAGGGTCGCCAGTTTTGGTTGGATTCCGGTGGAATTTGTATTTTACATGAATATTTTAAAGAAAAGACCATTTTTCACGAAAAAATACCCCGCCGATTTATTTCAATAGCTTCCAGGTCTTTGGACCGATTGACTCGAAACTTCTCCCAAACGTGCTCCTGTACCGGCTGAACGAGACACAGCAGTGCCCGATGGATTCGGGTGGAATTTGTATTTTGGTGAATATTTTAGTGAAAGGGGCCATTTTAAATGAGGCTGGCTTAAGGCTGCTGTTAGGGCCAGGGTTAGGGTTAAGGGGCTGGGGTTTCGGACCACGGTCGTCTTTTGACCGATTGACTCGAAATTGATCACGCATGTCCTCCTCACCGGTGGAATGAGGCTCGCCAGTTTTGGTCGGATTCTGGTGGAATTTGTATTTTACATGAATATTTTAAAGGAAAAGCGGCCATTTTTCCTCAACACGTCGGCCGATTTTTTCAATAGCTTCCAGGTCTTTGGACCGATTGACTCGAAATTTCCCCCAAACGTGCTCCTGTACCGGCTGAACGAGATACAGCAGTCCCCGTTGGATTCGGGTGAAATTTGTATTTTTGGTGAATATTTTAGTCAGAGGGACAATCTTTCATGAGGCCTGGCTTAAGGCTGAGACTAGGGTTAGGGTTAGGGTTAGGGTTAGTGATTGGCTGGACCGATTGACCCGAAATCGATCAGGCATGTCCTCCTCACTGGTGTAAGCAGGGTCGCCAGGTTTTGGTTGGATTCCGGTGGAATTTGTATTTTACATGAATATTTTAAAGAAAAGACCATTTTTCACGAAAAAATACCCCGCCGATTTATTTCAATAGCTTCCAGGTCTTTGGACCGATTGACTCGAAACTTCTCCCAAACGTGCTCCTGTACCGGCTGAACGAGACACAGCAGTGCCCGATGGATTCGGGTGGAATTTGTATTTTTGGTGAATATTTTAGTGAAAGGGGCCATTTTAAATGAGGCTGGCTTAAGGCTGCTGTTAGGGCCAGGGTTAGGGTTAAGGGGCTGGGGTTTCGGACCACGGTCGTCTTTTGACCGATTGACTCGAAATTGATCACGCATGTCCTCCTCACCGGTGGAATGAGGCTCGCCAGTTTTGGTCGGATTCTGGTGGAATTTGTATTTTACATGAATATTTTAATGGAAAAGCGGCC
>NW_028175006.1:0-31298 GCF_965226575.1 Pagrus pagrus
AGGTCTTTCAAACAGGTTTACTAGCCTGAACTGGTTGAATTTGGATCTTCTTCATGGCAAATGAGTTTTTACCTGGAATTTAATTCATTAAGGCTGAAAAGTGGGTTATGTCAAAAATGAGCGTTTCAGAGCGATAGGAGGCTGTTTTAGCACTGTACAGTCGCCTAAGGCTGAAAGTGGCTTATGTGAAAAATGAGCGTTTCAGAGCGAGAGGAGGCTGTTTTAGCACTGTACAGTCGCCTAAGGCTGAAAAGTGGCTTATGTGAAAAATGAGCGTTTCAGAGCGAGAGCAGCCTGTTTTTGCACTAAGCTGCATTTCACTGAAAAAAGGTCTTTCAAACAGGTTTACTAGCCTGAACTTGTTGAATTTGGATCTTCTTCATGGCAAAGGAGTTTTTACCTGGAATTTCATTCATTAAAGGTGAAAAGTGGCTTATGTCAAAAATGAGCGTTTCAGAGCGATTGGAGGCTGTTTTAGCACTGTACAGTCGCCTAAGGCTGAAAAGTGGCTCATGTCAAAAATGAGCGTTTCAGAGCGATTGGAGGCTGTTTTAGCGCTGAAAAGTGGCTTATGTGAAAAATGAGCGTTTCAGAGCGAGAGCAGCCTGTTTTTGCACTAAGCTGCATTTCACTGAAAAAAGGTCTTTCAAACAGGTTTACTAGCCTGAACTGGTTGAATTTGGATCTTCTTCATGGCAAATGAGTTTTTAACTGGAATTTAATTCATTAAGGCTGAAAAGTGGGTTATGTCAAAATGAGCGTTTCAGAGCGATAGGAGGCTGTTTTAGCACTGTACAGTCGCCTAAGGCTGAAAAGTGGCTTATGTGAAAAATGAGCGTTTCAGAGCGAGAGCAGCCTGTTTTTGCACTAAGCTGCATTTCACTGAAAAAAGGTCTTTCAAACAGGTTTACTAGCCTGAACTTGTTGAATTTGGATCTTCTTCATGGCAAAGGAGTTTTTACCTGGAATTTCATTCATTAAAGGTGAAAAGTGGCTTATGTCAAAAATGAGCGTTTCAGAGCGATTGGAGGCTGTTTTAGCGCTGAAAAGTGGCTTACGTGAAAAATGAGCGTTTCAGAGCGAGAGCAGCCTGTTTTTGCACTAAGCTGCATTTCACTGAAAAAAGGTCTTTCAAACAGGTTTACTAGCCTGAACTTGTTGAATTTGGATCTTCTTCATGGCAAAGGAGTTTTTACCTGGAATTTCATTCATTAAAGGTGAAAAGTGGCTTATGTCAAAAATGAGCGTTTCAGAGCGATTGGAGGCTGTTTTAGCACTGTACAGTCGCCTAAGGCTGAAAAGTGGCTTATGTGAAAAATGAGCGTTTCAGAGCGAGAGCAGCCTGTTTTTGCACTAAGCTGCATTTCACTGAAAAAAGGTCTTTCAACCAGGTTTACTAGCCTGAACTGCATGAATTTGGATCTTCTTCATGGCAAAGGAATTTTTACCTGGAATTTCATTCATTAAAGGTGAAAAGTGGCTTATGTCAAAAATGAGCGTTTCAGAGCGATTGGAGGCTGTTTTAGCGCTGAAAAGTGGCTTATGTGAAAAATGAGCGTTTCAGAGCGAGAGCAGCCTGTTTTTGCACTAAGCTGCATTTCACTGAAAAAAGGTCTTTCAAACAGGTTTACTAGCCTGAACTGGTTGAATTTGGATCTTCTTCATGGCAAATGAGTTTTTACCTGGAATTTAATTCATTAAGGCTGAAAAGTGGGTTATGTCAAAAATGAGCGTTTCAGAGCGATTGGAGGCTGTTTTAGCACTGTACAGTCGCCTAAGGCTGAAAAGTGGCTTATGTGAAAAATGAGCGTTTCAGAGCGAGAGCAGCCTGTTTTTGCACTAAGCTGCATTTCACTGAAAAAAGGTCTTTCAAACAGGTTTACTAGCCTGAACTGGTTGAATTTGGATCTTCTTCATGGCAAAGGAGTTTTTACCTGGAATTTCATTCATTAAAGGTGAAAAGTGGCTTATGTCAAAAATGAGCGTTTCAGAGCGATTGGAGGCTGTTTTAGCACTGTACAGTCGCCTAAGGCTGAAAAGTGGCTTATGTGAAAAATGAGCGTTTCAGAGCGAGAGCAGCCTGTTTTTGCACTAAGCTGCATTTCACTGAAAAAAGGTCTTTCAACCAGGTTTACTAGCCTGAACTGCATGAATTTGGATCTTCTTCATGGCAAAGGAATTTTTACCTGGAATTTCATTCATTAAAGGTGAAAAGTGGCTTATGTCAAAAATGAGCGTTTCAGAGCGATTGGAGGCTGTTTTAGCGCTGAAAAGTGGCTTATGTGAAAAATGAGCGTTTCAGAGCGAGAGCAGCCTGTTTTTGCACTAAGCTGCATTTCACTGAAAAAAGGTCTTTCAAACAGGTTTACTAGCCTGAACTTGTTGAATTTGGATCTTCTTCATGGCAAAGGAGTTTTTACCTGGAATTTCATTCATTAAAGGTGAAAAGTGGCTTATGTCAAAAATGAGCGTTTCAGAGCGATTGGAGGCTGTTTTAGCGCTGAAAAGTGGCTTACGTGAAAAATGAGCGTTTCACAGCGAGAGCAGCCTGTTTTTGCACTAAGCTGCATTTCACTGAAAAAAGGTCTTTCAAACAGGTTTACTAGCCTGAACTTGTTGAATTTGGATCTTCTTCATGGCAAAGGAGTTTTTACCTGGAATTTCATTCATTAAGGCTGAAAAGTGGCTTATGTGAAAAATGAGCGTTTCAGAGCGAGAGGAGGCTGTTTTAGCACTGTACAGTCGCCTAAGGCTGAAAAGTGGCTTATGTGAAAAATGAGCGTTTCAGAGCGAGAGCAGCCTGTTTTTGCACTAAGCTGCATTTCACTGAAAAAAGGTCTTTCAAACAGGTTTACTAGCCTGAACTTGTTGAATTTGGATCTTCTTCATGGCAAAGGAGTTTTTACCTGGAATTTCATTCATTAAAGGTGAAAAGTGGCTTATGTCAAAAATGAGCGTTTCAGAGCGATTGGAGGCTGTTTTAGCGCTGAAAAGTGGCTTACGTGAAAAATGAGCGTTTCACAGCGAGAGCAGCCTGTTTTTGCACTAAGCTGCATTTCACTGAAAAAAGGTCTTTCAAACAGGTTTACTAGCCTGAACTGGTTGAATTTGGATCTTCTTCATGGCAAAGGAGTTTTTACCTGGAATTTCATTCATTAAAGGTGAAAAGTGGCTTATGTCAAAAATGAGCGTTTCAGAGCGATTGGAGGCTGTTTTAGCACTGTACAGTCGCCTAAGGCTGAAAAGTGGCTTATGTGAAAAATGAGCGTTTCAGAGCGAGAGCAGCCTGTTTTTGCACTAAGCTGCATTTCACTGAAAAAAGGTCTTTCAAACAGGTTTACTAGCCTGAACTTGTTGAATTTGGATCTTCTTCATGGCAAAGGAGTTTTTACCTGGAATTTCATTCATTAAAGGTGAAAAGTGGCTTATGTCAAAAATGAGCGTTTCAGAGCGATTGGAGGCTGTTTTAGCACTGTACAGTCGCCTAAGGCTGAAAAGTGGCTTATGTGAAAAATGAGCGTTTCAGAGCGAGAGCAGCCTGTTTTTGCACTAAGCTGCATTTCACTGAAAAAAGGTCTTTCAACCAGGTTTACTAGCCTGAACTGCATGAATTTGGATCTTCTTCATGGCAAAGGAGTTTTTACCTGGAATTTCATTCATTAAAGGTGAAAAGTGGCTTATGTCAAAAATGAGCGTTTCAGAGCGATTGGAGGCTGTTTTAGCGCTGAAAAGTGGCTTATGTGAAAAATGAGCGTTTCAGAGCGAGAGCAGCCTGTTTTTGCACTAAGCTGCATTTCACTGAAAAAAGGTCTTTCAAACAGGTTTACTAGCCTGAACTGGTTGAATTTGGATCTTCTTCATGGCAAATGAGTTTTTACCTGGAATTTCATTCATTAAAGGTGAAAAGTGGCTTATGTCAAAAATGAGCGTTTCAGAGCGATTGGAGGCTGTTTTAGCACTGTACAGTCGCCTAAGGCTGAAAAGTGGCTTATGTGAAAAATGAGCGTTTCAGAGCGAGAGCAGCCTGTTTTTGCACTAAGCTGCATTTCACTGAAAAAAGGTCTTTCAACCAGGTTTACTAGCCTGAACTGCATGAATTTGGATCTTCTTCATGGCAAAGGAATTTTTACCTGGAATTTCATTCATTAAAGGTGAAAAGTGGCTTATGTCAAAAATGAGCGTTTCAGAGCGATTGGAGGCTGTTTTAGCGCTGAAAAGTGGCTTATGTGAAAAATGAGCGTTTCAGAGCGAGAGCAGCCTGTTTTTGCACTAAGCTGCATTTCACTGAAAAAAGGTCTTTCAAACAGGTTTACTAGCCTGAACTGGTTGAATTTGGATCTTCTTCATGGCAAATGAGTTTTTACCTGGAATTTAATTCATTAAGGCTGAAAAGTGGGTTATGTCAAAAATGAGCGTTTCAGAGCGATTGGAGGCTGTTTTAGCACTGTACAGTCGCCTAAGGCTGAAAAGTGGCTTATGTGAAAAATGAGCGTTTCAGAGCGAGAGCAGCCTGTTTTTGCACTAAGCTGCATTTCACTGAAAAAAGGTCTTTCAAACAGGTTTACTAGCCTGAACTGGTTGAATTTGGATCTTCTTCATGGCAAAGGAGTTTTTACCTGGAATTTCATTCATTAAAGGTGAAAAGTGGCTTATGTCAAAAATGAGCGTTTCAGAGCGATTGGAGGCTGTTTTAGCACTGTACAGTCGCCTAAGGCTGAAAAGTGGCTTATGTCAAAAATGAGCGTTTCAGAGCGATTGGAGGCTGTTTTAGCGCTGAAAAGTGGCTTATGTGAAAAATGAGCGTTTCAGAGCGAGAGCAGCCTGTTTTTGCACTAAGCTGCATTTCACTGAAAAAAGGTCTTTCAAACAGGTTTACTAGCCTGAACTGGTTGAATTTGGATCTTCTTCATGGCAAATGAGTTTTTAACTGGAATTTAATTCATTAAGGCTGAAAAGTGGGTTATGTCAAAAATGAGCGTTTCAGAGCGATAGGAGGCTGTTTTAGCACTGTACAGTTGCCTAAGGCTGAAAAGTGGCTTATGTGAAAAATGAGCGTTTCAGAGCGAGAGCAGCCTGTTTTTGCACTAAGCTGCATTTCACTGAAAAAAGGTCTTTCAAACAGGTTTACTAGCCTGAACTTGTTGAATTTGGATCTTCTTCATGGCAAAGGAGTTTTTACCTGGAATTTCATTCATTAAAGGTGAAAAGTGGCTTATGTCAAAAATGAGCGTTTCAGAGCGATTGGAGGCTGTTTTAGCGCTGAAAAGTGGCTTACGTGAAAAATGAGCGTTTCAGAGCGAGAGCAGCCTGTTTTTGCACTAAGCTGCATTTCACTGAAAAAAGGTCTTTCAAACAGGTTTACTAGCCTGAACTTGTTGAATTTGGATCTTCTTCATGGCAAAGGAGTTTTTACCTGGAATTTCATTCATTAAAGGTGAAAAGTGGCTTATGTCAAAAATGAGCGTTTCAGAGCGATTGGAGGCTGTTTTAGCACTGTACAGTCGCCTAAGGCTGAAAAGTGGCTTATGTGAAAAATGAGCGTTTCAGAGCGAGAGCAGCCTGTTTTTGCACTAAGCTGCATTTCACTGAAAAAAGGTCTTTCAACCAGGTTTACTAGCCTGAACTGCATGAATTTGGATCTTCTTCATGGCAAAGGAATTTTTACCTGGAATTTCATTCATTAAAGGTGAAAAGTGGCTTATGTCAAAAATGAGCGTTTCAGAGCGATTGGAGGCTGTTTTAGCGCTGAAAAGTGGCTTATGTGAAAAATGAGCGTTTCAGAGCGAGAGCAGCCTGTTTTTGCACTAAGCTGCATTTCACTGAAAAAAGGTCTTTCAAACAGGTTTACTAGCCTGAACTGGTTGAATTTGGATCTTCTTCATGGCAAATGAGTTTTTACCTGGAATTTAATTCATTAAGGCTGAAAAGTGGGTTATGTCAAAAATGAGCGTTTCAGAGCGATTGGAGGCTGTTTTAGCACTGTACAGTCGCCTAACGCTGAAAAGTGGCTTATGTGAAAAATGAGCGTTTCAGAGCGAGAGCAGCCTGTTTTTGCACTAAGCTGCATTTCACTGAAAAAAGGTCTTTCAAACAGGTTTACTAGCCTGAACTGGTTGAATTTGGATCTTCTTCATGGCAAAGGAGTTTTTACCTGGAATTTCATTCATTAAAGGTGAAAAGTGGCTTATGTCAAAAATGAGCGTTTCAGAGCGATTGGAGGCTGTTTTAGCACTGTACAGTCGCCTAAGGCTGAAAAGTGGCTTATGTCAAAAATGAGCGTTTCAGAGCGATTGGAGGCTGTTTTAGCGCTGAAAAGTGGCTTATGTGAAAAATGAGCGTTTCAGAGCGAGAGCAGCCTGTTTTTGCACTAAGCTGCATTTCACTGAAAAAAGGTCTTTCAAACAGGTTTACTAGCCTGAACTGGTTGAATTTGGATCTTCTTCATGGCAAATGAGTTTTTACCTGGAATTTAATTCATTAAGGCTGAAAAGTGGGTTATGTCAAAAATGAGCGTTTCAGAGCGATAGGAGGCTGTTTTAGCACTGTACAGTCGCCTAAGGCTGAAAAGTGGCTTATGTGAAAAATGAGCGTTTCAGAGCGAGAGGAGGCTGTTTTAGCACTGTACAGTCGCCTAAGGCTGAAAAGTGGCTTATGTGAAAAATGAGCGTTTCAGAGCGAGAGCAGCCTGTTTTTGCACTAAGCTGCATTTCACTGAAAAAAGGTCTTTCAAACAGGTTTACTAGCCTGAACTTGTTGAATTTGGATCTTCTTCATGGCAAAGGAGTTTTTACCTGGAATTTCATTCATTAAAGGTGAAAAGTGGCTTATGTCAAAAATGAGCGTTTCAGAGCGATTGGAGGCTGTTTTAGCGCTGAAAAGTGGCTTACGTGAAAAATGAGCGTTTCAGAGCGAGAGCAGCCTGTTTTTGCACTAAGCTGCATTTCACTGAAAAAAGGTCTTTCAAACAGGTTTACTAGCCTGAACTGGTTGAATTTGGATCTTCTTCATGGCAAAGGAGTTTTTACCTGGAATTTCATTCATTAAAGGTGAAAAGTGGCTTATGTCAAAAATGAGCGTTTCAGAGCGATTGGAGGCTGTTTTAGCACTGTACAGTCGCCTAAGGCTGAAAAGTGGCTTATGTCAAAAATGAGCGTTTCAGAGCGATTGGAGGCTGTTTTAGCGCTGAAAAGTGGCTTATGTGAAAAATGAGCGTTTCAGAGCGAGAGCAGCCTGTTTTTGCACTAAGCTGCATTTCACTGAAAAAAGGTCTTTCAAACAGGTTTACTAGCCTGAACTGGTTGAATTTGGATCTTCTTCATGGCAAATGAGTTTTTACCTGGAATTTAATTCATTAAGGCTGAAAAGTGGGTTATGTCAAAAATGAGCGTTTCAGAGCGATAGGAGGCTGTTTTAGCACTGTACAGTCGCCTAAGGCTGAAAAGTGGCTTATGTGAAAAATGAGCGTTTCAGAGCGAGAGGAGGCTGTTTTAGCACTGTACAGTCGCCTAAGGCTGAAAAGTGGCTTATGTGAAAAATGAGCGTTTCAGAGCGAGAGCAGCCTGTTTTTGCACTAAGCTGCATTTCACTGAAAAAAGGTCTTTCAAACAGGTTTACTAGCCTGAACTTGTTGAATTTGGATCTTCTTCATGGCAAAGGAGTTTTTACCTGGAATTTCATTCATTAAAGGTGAAAAGTGGCTTATGTCAAAAATGAGCGTTTCAGAGCGATTGGAGGCTGTTTTAGCGCTGAAAAGTGGCTTACGTGAAAAATGAGCGTTTCAGAGCGAGAGCAGCCTGTTTTTGCACTAAGCTGCATTTCACTGAAAAAAGGTCTTTCAAACAGGTTTACTAGCCTGAACTGGTTGAATTTTGATCTTCTTCATGGCAAAGGAGTTTTTACCTGGAATTTCATTCATTAAAGGTGAAAAGTGGCTTATGTCAAAAATGAGCGTTTCAGAGCGATTGGAGGCTGTTTTAGCACTGTACAGTCGCCTAAGGCTGAAAAGTGGCTTATGTCAAAAATGAGCGTTTCAGAGCGATTGGAGGCTGTTTTAGCGCTGAAAAGTGGCTTATGTGAAAAATGAGCGTTTCAGAGCGAGAGCAGCCTGTTTTTGCACTAAGCTGCATTTCACTGAAAAAAGGTCTTTCAAACAGGTTTACTAGCCTGAACTGGTTGAATTTGGATCTTCTTCATGGCAAATGAGTTTTTAACTGGAATTTAATTCATTAAGGCTGAAAAGTGGGTTATGTCAAAAATGAGCGTTTCAGAGCG
Organism: Pagrus pagrus; assembly: GCF_965226575.1. Lineage (NCBI taxonomy): Eukaryota > Metazoa > Chordata > Actinopteri > Spariformes > Sparidae > Pagrus > Pagrus pagrus. The sequence goes on from NW_028175006.1 coordinate 8,272, forward strand.
ATAGGAGGCTGTTTTAGCACTGTACAGTCGCCTAAGGCTGAAAAGTGGCTTATGTGAAAAATGAGCGTTTCAGAGCGAGAGCAGCCTGTTTTTGCACTAAGCTGCATTTCACTGAAAAAAGGTCTTTCAACCAGGTTTACTAGCCTGAACTGCATGAATTTGGATCTTCTTCATGGCAAAGGAATTTTTACCTGGAATTTCATTCATTAAAGGTGAAAAGTGGCTTATGTCAAAAATGAGCGTTTCAGAGCGATTGGAGGCTGTTTTAGCGCTGAAAAGTGGCTTATGTGAAAAATGAGCGTTTCAGAGCGAGAGCAGCCTGTTTTTGCACTAAGCTGCATTTCACTGAAAAAAGGTCTTTCAAACAGGTTTACTAGCCTGAACTGGTTGAATTTGGATCTTCTTCATGGCAAATGAGTTTTTACCTGGAATTTAATTCATTAAGGCTGAAAAGTGGGTTATGTCAAAAATGAGCGTTTCAGAGCGATAGGAGGCTGTTTTAGCACTGTACAGTCGCCTAAGGCTGAAAAGTGGCTTATGTGAAAAATGAGCGTTTCAGAGCGAGAGGAGGCTGTTTTAGCACTGTACAGTCGCCTAAGGCTGAAAAGTGGCTTATGTGAAAAATGAGCGTTTCAGAGCGAGAGCAGCCTGTTTTTGCACTAAGCTGCATTTCACTGAAAAAAGGTCTTTCAACCAGGTTTACTAGCCTGAACTGCATGAATTTGGATCTTCTTCATGGCAAAGGAGTTTTTACCTGGAATTTCATTCATTAAAGGTGAAAAGTGGCTTATGTCAAAAATGAGCGTTTCAGAGCGATTGGAGGCTGTTTTAGCACTGTACAGTCGCCTAAGGCTGAAAAGTGGCTTATGTGAAAAATGAGCGTTTCAGAGCGAGAGCAGCCTGTTTTTGCACTAAGCTGCATTTCACTGAAAAAAGGTCTTTCAAACAGGTTTACTAGCCTGAACTGGTTGAATTTGGATCTTCTTCATGGCAAAGGAGTTTTTACCTGGAATTTAATTCATTAAGGCTGAAAAGTGGGTTATGTCAAAAATGAGCGTTTCAGAGCGATAGGAGGCTGTTTTAGCACTGTACAGTCGCCTAAGGCTGAAAAGTGGCTTATGTGAAAAATGAGCGTTTCAGAGCGAGAGGAGGCTGTTTTAGCACTGTACAGTCGCCTAAGGCTGAAAAGTGGCTTATGTGAAAAATGAGCGTTTCAGAGCGAGAGCAGCCTGTTTTTGCACTAAGCTGCATTTCACTGAAAAAAGGTCTTTCAACCAGGTTTACTAGCCTGAACTGCATGAATTTGGATCTTCTTCATGGCAAAGGAGTTTTTACCTGGAATTTCATTCATTAAAGGTGAAAAGTGGCTTATGTCAAAAATGAGCGTTTCAGAGCGATTGGAGGCTGTTTTAGCGCTGAAAAGTGGCTTATGTGAAAAATGAGCGTTTCAGAGCGAGAGCAGCCTGTTTTTGCACTAAGCTGCATTTCACTGAAAAAAGGTCTTTCAAACAGGTTTACTAGCCTGAACTGGTTGAATTTGGATCTTCTTCATGGCAAAGGAGTTTTTACCTGGAATTTCATTCATTAAAGGTGAAAAGTGGCTTATGTGAAAAATGAGCGTTTCAGAGCGATTGGAGGCTGTTTTAGCGCTGAAAAGTGGCTTATGTGAAAAATGAGCGTTTCAGAGCGAGAGCAGCCTGTTTTTGCACTAAGCTGCATTTCACTGAAAAAAGGTCTTTCAAACAGGTTTACTAGCCTGAACTTGTTGAATTTGGATCTTCTTCATGGCAAAGGAGTTTTTACCTGGAATTTCATTCATTAAAGGTGAAAAGTGGCTTATGTCAAAAATGAGCGTTTCAGAGCGATTGGAGGCTGTTTTAGCACTGTACAGTCGCCTAAGGCTGAAAAGTGGCTTATGTGAAAAATGAGCGTTTCAGAGCGAGAGCAGCCTGTTTTTGCACTAAGCTGCATTTCACTGAAAAAAGGTCTTTCAACCAGGTTTACTAGCCTGAACTGCATGAATTTGGATCTTCTTCATGGCAAAGGAATTTTTACCTGGAATTTCATTCATTAAAGGTGAAAAGTGGCTTATGTCAAAAATGAGCGTTTCAGAGCGATTGGAGGCTGTTTTAGCGCTGAAAAGTGGCTTATGTGAAAAATGAGCGTTTCAGAGCGAGAGCAGCCTGTTTTTGCACTAAGCTGCATTTCACTGAAAAAAGGTCTTTCAAACAGGTTTACTAGCCTGAACTTGTTGAATTTGGATCTTCTTCATGGCAAAGGAGTTTTTACCTGGAATTTCATTCATTAAGGCTGAAAAGTGGGTTATGTCAAAAATGAGCGTTTCAGAGCGATAGGAGGCTGTTTTAGCACTGTACAGTCGCCTAAGGCTGAAAAGTGGCTTATGTGAAAAATGAGCGTTTCAGAGCGAGAGGAGGCTGTTTTAGCACTGTACAGTCGCCTAAGGCTGAAAAGTGGCTTATGTGAAAAATGAGCGTTTCAGAGCGAGAGCAGCCTGTTTTTGCACTAAGCTGCATTTCACTGAAAAAAGGTCTTTCAAACAGGTTTACTAGCCTGAACTTGTTGAATTTGGATCTTCTTCATGGCAAAGGAGTTTTTACCTGGAATTTCATTCATTAAGGCTGAAAAGTGGGTTATGTCAAAAATGAGCGTTTCAGAGCGATAGGAGGCTGTTTTAGCACTGTACAGTCGCCTAAGGCTGAAAAGTGGCTTATGTGAAAAATGAGCGTTTCAGAGCGAGAGCAGCCTGTTTTTGCACTAAGCTGCATTTCACTGAAAAAAGGTCTTTCAAACAGGTTTACTAGCCTGAACTTGTTGAATTTGGATCTTCTTCATGGCAAAGGAGTTTTTACCTGGAATTTAATTCATTAAGGCTGAAAAGTGGGTTATGTCAAAAATGAGCGTTTCAGAGCGATTGGAGGCTGTTTTAGCGCTGAAAAGTGGCTTATGTGAAAAATGAGCGTTTCAGAGCGAGAGCAGCCTGTTTTTGCACTAAGCTGCATTTCACTGAAAAAAGGTCTTTCAAACAGGTTTACTAGCCTGAACTGGTTGAATTTGGATCTTCTTCATGGCAAAGGAGTTTTTACCTGGAATTTCATTCATTAAAGGTGAAAAGTGGCTTATGTCAAAAATGAGCGTTTCAGAGCGATTGGAGGCTGTTTTAGCACTGTACAGTCGCCTAAGGCTGAAAAGTGGCTTATGTCAAAAATAAGCGTTTCAGAGCGATTGGAGGCTGTTTTAGCGCTGAAAAGTGGCTTATGTGAAAAATGAGCGTTTCAGAGCGAGAGGAGGCTGTTTTTGCACTAAGCTGCATTTCACTGAAAAAAGGTCTTTCAACCAGGTTTACTAGCCTGAACTGGATGAATTTGGATCTTCTTCATGGCAAAGGAGTTTTTACCTGGAATTTCATTCATTAAAGGTGAAAAGTGGCTTATGTCAAAAATGAGCGTTTCAGAGCGATTGGAGGCTGTTTTAGCGCTGAAAAGTGGCTTATGTGAAAAATGAGCGTTTCAGAGCGAGAGCAGCCTGTTTTTGCACTAAGCTGCATTTCACTGAAAAAAGGTCTTTCAAACAGGTTTACTAGCCTGGACTGGTTGAATTTGGATCTTCTTCATGGCAAAGGAGTTTTTACCTGGAATTTCATTCATTAAGGCTGAAAAGTGGGTTATGTCAAAAATGAGCGTTTCAGAGCGATAGGAGGCTGTTTTAGCACTGTACAGTCGCCTAAGGCTGAAAAGTGGCTTATGTGAAAAATGAGCGTTTCAGAGCGAGAGCAGCCTGTTTTTGCACTAAGCTGCATTTCACTGAAAAAAGGTCTTTCAAACAGGTTTACTAGCCTGAACTGGTTGAATTTGGATCTTCTTCATGGCAAAGGAGTTTTTACCTGGAATTTCATTCATTAAAGGTGAAAAGTGGCTTATGTCAAAAATGAGCGTTTCAGAGCGATTGGAGGCTGTTTTAGCGCTGAAAAGTGACTTATGTGAAAAATGAGCGTTTCAGAGCGAGAGCAGCCTGTTTTTGCACTAAGCTGCATTTCACTGAAAAAAGGTCTTTCAAACAGGTTTACTAGCCTGGACTGGTTGAATTTGGATCTTCTTCATGGCAAAGGAGTTTTTACCTGGAATTTCATTCATTAAGGCTGAAAAGTGGGTTATGTCAAAAATGAGCGTTTCAGAGCGATAGGAGGCTGTTTTAGCACTGTACAGTCGCCTAAGGCTGAAAAGTGGCTTATGTGAAAAATGAGCGTTTCAGAGCGAGAGCAGCCTGTTTTTGCACTAAGCTGCATTTCACTGAAAAAAGGTCTTTCAACCAGGATTACTAGCCTGAAATGGATGAATTTGGATCTTCTTCATGGCAAAGGAGTTTTTACCTGGAATTTCATTCATTAAAGGTGAAAAGTGGCTTATGTCAAAAATGAGCGTTTCAGAGCGATTGGAGGCTGTTTTAGCGCTGAAAAGTGGCTTATGTGAAAAATGAGCGTTTCAGAGCGAGAGCAGCCTGTTTTTGCACTAAGCTGCATTTCACTGAAAAAAGGTCTTTCAACCAGGTTTACTAGCCTGAACTGCATGAATTTGGATCTTCTTCATGGCAAAGGAGTTTTTACCTGGAATTTCATTCATTAAAGGTGAAAAGTGGCTTTTGTCAAAAATGAGCGTTTCAGAGCGATTGGAGGCTGTTTTAGCACTGTACAGTCGCCTAAGGCTGAAAAGTGGCTTATGTCAAAAATGAGCGTTTCAGAGCGATTGGAGGCTGTTTTAGCGCTGAAAAGTGGCTTATGTGAAAAATGAGCGTTTCAGAGCGAGAGCAGCCTGTTTTTGCACTAAGCTGCATTTCACTGAAAAAAGGTCTTTCAAACAGGTTTACTAGCCTGAACTGGTTGAATTTGGATCTTCTTCATGGCAAAGGAGTTTTTACCTGGAATTTCATTCATTAAAGGTGAAAAGTGGCTTATGTCAAAAATGAGCGTTTCAGAGCGATTGGAGGCTGTTTTAGCACTGTACAGTCGCCTAAGGCTGAAAAGTGGCTTATGTCAAAAATGAGCGTTTCAGAGCGATTGGAGGCTGTTTTAGCGCTGAAAAGTGGCTTATGTGAAAAATGAGCGTTTCAGAGCGAGAGCAGCCTGTTTTTGCACTAAGCTGCATTTCACTGAAAAAAGGTCTTTCAACCAGGTTTACTAGCCTGAACTGCATGAATTTGGATCTTCTTCATGGCAAAGGAGTTTTTACCTGGAATTTCATTCATTAAAGGTGAAAAGTGGCTTATGTCAAAAATGAGCGTTTCAGAGCGATTGGAGGCTGTTTTAGCGCTGAAAAGTGGCTTATGTGAAAAATGAGCGTTTCAGAGCGAGAGCAGCCTGTTTTTGCACTAAGCTGCATTTCACTGAAAAAAGGTCTTTCAAACAGGTTTACTAGCCTGAACTGGTTGAATTTGGATCTTCTTCATGGCAAAGGAGTTTTTACCTGGAATTTCATTCATTAAAGGTGAAAAGTGGCTTATGTCAAAAATGAGCGTTTCAGAGCGATTGGAGGCTGTTTTAGCACTGTACAGTCGCCTAAGGCTGAAAAGTGGCTTATGTCAAAAATAAGCGTTTCAGAGCGATTGGAGGCTGTTTTAGCGCTGAAAAGTGGCTTATGTGAAAAATGAGCGTTTCAGAGCGAGAGCAGCCTGTTTTTGCACTAAGCTGCATTTCACTGAAAAAAGGTCTTTCAAACAGGTTTACTAGCCTGAACTTGTTGAATTTGGATCTTCTTCATGGCAAAGGAGTTTTTACCTGGAATTTCATTCATTAAGGCTGAAAAGTGGGTTATGTCAAAAATGAGCGTTTCAGAGCGATAGGAGGCTGTTTTAGCACTGTACAGTCGCCTATAAGGCTGAAAAGTGGCTTATGTGAAAAATGAGCGTTTCAGAGCGAGAGCAGCCTGTTTTTGCACTAAGCTGCATTTCACTGAAAAAAGGTCTTTCAAACAGGTTTACTAGCCTGAACTTGTTGAATTTGGATCTTCTTCATGGCAAAGGAGTTTTTACCTGGAATTTAATTCATTAAGGCTGAAAAGTGGGTTATGTCAAAAATGAGCGTTTCAGAGCGATAGGAGGCTGTTTTAGCACTGTACAGTCGCCTAAGGCTGAAAAGTGGCTTATGTGAAAAATGAGCGTTTCAGAGCGATTGGAGGCTGTTTTAGCACTGTACAGTCGCCTAAGGCTGAAAAGTGGCTTATGTGAAAAATGAGCGTTTCAGAGCGAGAGCAGCCTGTTTTTGCACTAAGCTGCATTTCACTGAAAAAAGGTCTTTCAACCAGGTTTACTAGCCTGAACTGCATGAATTTGGATCTTCTTCATGGCAAAGGAGTTTTTACCTGGAATTTCATTCATTAAAGGTGAAAAGTGGCTTATGTCAAAAATGAGCGTTTCAGAGCGATAGGAGGCTGTTTTAGCGCTGAAAGGTGGCGTATGTGAAAAATGAGCGTTTCAGAGCGAGAGCAGCCTGTTTTTGCACTAAGCTGCATTTCACTGAAAAAAGGTCTTTCAAACAGGTTTACTAGCCTGAACTGGTTGAATTTGGATCTTCTTCATGGCAAAGGAGTTTTTACCTGGAATTTCATTCATTAAAGGTGAAAAGTGGCTTTTGTCAAAAATGAGCGTTTCAGAGCGATTGGAGGCTGTTTTAGCACTGTACAGTCGCCTAAGGCTGAAAAGTGGCTTATGTCAAAAATGAGCGTTTCAGAGCGATTGGAGGCTGTTTTAGCGATGAAAAGTGGCTTATGTGAAAAATGAGCGTTTCAGAGCGAGAGCAGCCTGTTTTTGCACTAAGCTGCATTTCACTGAAAAAAGGTCTTTCAAACAGGTTTACTAGCCTGAACTGGTTGAATTTGGATCTTCTTCATGGCAAAGGAGTTTTTACCTGGAATTTCATTCATTAAAGGTGAAAAGTGGCTTATGTCAAAAATGAGCGTTTCAGAGCGATTGGAGGCTGTTTTAGCACTGTACAGTCGCCTAAGGCTGAAAAGTGGCTTATGTCAAAAATGAGCGTTTCAGAGCGATTGGAGGCTGTTTTAGCGCTGAAAAGTGGCTTATGTGAAAAATGAGCGTTTCAGAGCGAGAGCAGCCTGTTTTTGCACTAAGCTGCATTTCACTGAAAAAAGGTCTTTCAAACAGGTTTACTAGCCTGAACTGGTTGAATTTGGATCTTCTTCATGGCAAATGAGTTTTTACCTGGAATTTAATTCATTAAGGTTGAAAAGTGGGTTATGTCAAAAATGAGCGTTTCAGAGCGATAGGAGGCTGTTTTAGCACTGTACAGTCGCCTAAGGCTGAAAAGTGGCTTATGTGAAAAATGAGCGTTTCAGAGCGAGAGCAGCCTGTTTTTGCACTAAGCTGCATTTCACTGAAAAAAGGTCTTTCAACCAGGTTTACTAGCCTGAACTGCATGAATTTGGATCTTCTTCATGGCAAAGGAGTTTTTACCTGGAATTTCATTCATTAAAGGTGAAAAGTGGCTTATGTCAAAAATGAGCGTTTCAGAGCGATTGGAGGCTGTTTTAGCGCTGAAAAGTGGCTTATGTGAAAAATGAGCGTTTCAGAGCGAGAGCAGCCTGTTTTTGCACTAAGCTGCATTTCACTGAAAAAAGGTCTTTCAAACAGGTTTACTAGCCTGAAACTGTTGAATTTGGATCTTCTTCATGGCAAAGGAGTTTTTACCTGGAATTTAATTCATTAAGGCTGAAAAGTGGGTTATGTCAAAAATGAGCGTTTCAGAGCGATAGGAGGCTGTTTTAGCACTGTACAGTCGCCTAAGGCTGAAAAGTGGCTTATGTGAAAAATGAGCGTTTCAGAGCGAGAGCAGCCTGTTTTTGCACTAAGCTGCATTTCACTGAAAAAAGGTCTTTCAACCAGGATTACTAGCCTGAAATGGATGAATTTGGATCTTCTTCATGGCAAAGGAGTTTTTACCTGGAATTTCATTCATTAAAGGTGAAAAGTGGCTTATGTCAAAAATGAGCGTTTCAGAGCGATTGGAGGCTGTTTTAGCGCTGAAAAGTGGCTTATGTGAAAAATGAGCGTTTCAGAGCGAGAGCAGCCTGTTTTTGCACTAAGCTGCATTTCACTGAAAAAAGGTCTTTCAAACAGGTTTACTAGCCTGAACTGGTTGAATTTGGATCTTCTTCATGGCAAAGGAGTTTTTACCTGGAATTTCATTCATTAAAGGTGAAAAGTGGCTTATGTCAAAAATGAGCGTTTCAGAGCGATTGGAGGCTGTTTTAGCACTGTACAGTCGCCTAAGGCTGAAAAGTGGCTTATGTCAAAAATGAGCGTTTCAGAGCGATTGGAGGCTGTTTTAGCGCTGAAAAGTGGCTTATGTGAAAAATGAGCGTTTCAGAGCGAGAGCAGCCTGTTTTTGCACTAAGCTGCATTTCACTGAAAAAAGGTCTTTCAACCAGGTTTACTAGCCTGAACTGCATGAATTTGGATCTTCTTCATGGCAAAGGAGTTTTTACCTGGAATTTCATTCATTAAAGGTGAAAAGTGGCTTATGTCAAAAATGAGCGTTTCAGAGCGATTGGAGGCTGTTTTAGCGCTGAAAAGTGGCTTATGTGAAAAATGAGCGTTTCAGAGCGAGAGCAGCCTGTTTTTGCACTAAGCTGCATTTCACTGAAAAAAGGTCTTTCAACCAGGTTTACTAGCCTGAACTGGTTGAATTTGGATCTTCTTCATGGCAAATGAGTTTTTACCTGGAATTTAATTCATTAAGGCTGAAAAGTGGGTTATGTCAAAAATGAGCGTTTCAGAGCGATAGGAGGCTGTTTTAGCACTGTACAGTCGCCTAAGGCTGAAAAGTGGCTTATGTGAAAAATGAGCGTTTCAGAGCGAGAGGAGGCTGTTTTAGCACTGTACAGTCGCCTAAGGCTGAAAAGTGGCTTATGTGAAAAATGAGCGTTTCAGAGCGAGAGCAGCCTGTTTTTGCACTAAGCTGCATTTCACTGAAAAAAGGTCTTTCAACCAGGTTTACTAGCCTGAACTGCATGAATTTGGATCTTCTTCATGGCAAAGGAGTTTTTACCTGGAATTTCATTCATTAAAGGTGAAAAGTGGCTTATGTCAAAAATGAGCGTTTCAGAGCGATTGGAGGCTGTTTTAGCGCTGAAAAGTGGCTTATGTGAAAAATGAGCGTTTCAGAGCGAGAGCAGCCTGTTTTTGCACTAAGCTGCATTTCACTGAAAAAAGGTCTTTCAAACAGGTTTACTAGCCTGAACTGGTTGAATTTGGATCTTCTTCATGGCAAAGGAGTTTTTACCTGGAATTTCATTCATTAAAGGTGAAAAGTGGCTTATGTCAAAAATGAGCGTTTCAGAGCGATTGGAGGCTGTTTTAGCACTGTACAGTCGCCTAAGGCTGAAAAGTGGCTTATGTGAAAAATGAGCGTTTCAGAGCGAGAGGAGGCTGTTTTAGCACTGTACAGTCGCCTAAGGCTGAAAAGTGGCTTATGTCAAAAATGAGCGTTTCAGAGCGATTGGAGGCTGTTTTAGCACTGTACAGTCGCCTAAGGCTGAAAAGTGGCTTATGTGAAAAATGAGCGTTTCAGAGCGAGAGCAGCCTGTTTTTGCACTAAGCTGCATTTCACTGAAAAAAGGTCTTTCAAACAGGTTTACTAGCCTGAACTGGTTGAATTTGGATCTTCTTCATGGCAAAGGAGTTTTTACCTGGAATTTCATTCATTAAAGGTGAAAAGTGGCTTATGTCAAAAATGAGCGTTTCAGAGCGATTGGAGGCTGTTTTAGCACTGTACAGTCGCCTAAGGCTGAAAAGTGGCTTATGTGAAAAATGAGCGTTTCAGAGCGAGAGCAGCCTGTTTTTGCACTAAGCTGCATTTCACTGAAAAAAGGTCTTTCAAACAGGTTTACTAGCCTGAACTGGTTGAATTTGGATCTTCTTCATGGCAAAGGAGTTTTTACCTGGAATTTCATTCATTAAAGGTGAAAAGTGGCTTATGTCAAAAATGAGCGTTTCAGAGCGATTGGAGGCTGTTTTAGCACTGTACAGTCGCCTAAGGCTGAAAAGTGGCTTATGTGAAAAATGAGCGTTTCAGAGCGAGAGCAGCCTGTTTTTGCACTAAGCTGCATTTCACTGAAAAAAGGTCTTTCAAACAGGTTTACTAGCCTGAACTGGTTGAATTTGGATCTTCTTCATGGCAAAGGAGTTTTTACCTGGAATTTCATTCATTAAAGGTGAAAAGTGGCTTATGTCAAAAATGAGCGTTTCAGAGCGATTGGAGGCTGTTTTAGCACTGTACAGTCGCCTAAGGCTGAAAAGTGGCTTATGTGAAAAATGAGCGTTTCAGAGCGAGAGCAGCCTGTTTTTGCACTAAGCTGCATTTCACTGAAAAAAGGTCTTTCAAACAGGTTTACTAGCCTGAACTGGTTGAATTTGGATCTTCTTCATGGCAAATGAGTTTTTACCTGGAATTTAATTCATTAAGGCTGAAAAGTGGGTTATGTCAAAAATGAGCGTTTCAGAGCGATTGGAGGCTGTTTTAGCGCTGAAAAGTGGCTTATGTCAAAAATGAGCGTTTCAGAGCGATTGGAGGCTGTTTTAGCACTGTACAGTCGCCTAAGGCTGAAAAGTGGCTTATGTGAAAAATGAGCGTTTCAGAGCGAGAGCAGCCTGTTTTTGCACTAAGCTGCATTTCACTGAAAAAAGGTCTTTCAAACAGGTTTACTAGCCTGAACTGGTTGAATTTGGATCTTCTTCATGGCAAAGGAGTTTTTACCTGGAATTTCATTCATTAAAGGTGAAAAGTGGCTTATGTCAAAAATGAGCGTTTCAGAGCGATTGGAGGCTGTTTTAGCACTGTACAGTCGCCTAAGGCTGAAAAGTGGCTTATGTGAAAAATGAGCGTTTCAGAGCGAGAGCAGCCTGTTTTTGCACTAAGCTGCATTTCACTGAAAAAAGGTCTTTCAAACAGGTTTACTAGCCTGAACTGGTTGAATTTGGATCTTCTTCATGGCAAAGGAGTTTTTACCTGGAATTTCATTCATTAAAGGTGAAAAGTGGCTTATGTCAAAAATGAGCGTTTCAGAGCGATTGGAGGCTGTTTTAGCACTGTACAGTCGCCTAAGGCTGAAAAGTGGCTTATGTGAAAAATGAGCGTTTCAGAGCGATTGGAGGCTGTTTTAGCGCTGAAAAGTGGCTTATGTGAAAAATGAGCGTTTCAGAGCGAGAGCAGCCTGTTTTTGCACTAAGCTGCATTTCACTGAAAAAAGGTCTTTCAAACAGGTTTACTAGCCTGAACTGGTTGAATTTGGATCTTCTTCATGGCAAATGAGTTTTTACCTGGAATTTAATTCATTAAGGCTGAAAAGTGGGTTATGTCAAAAATGAGCGTTTCAGAGCGAGAGCAGCCTGTTTTTGCACTAAGCTGCATTTCACTGAAAAAAGGTCTTTCAAACAGGTTTACTAGCCTGAACTGGTTGAATTTGGATCTTCTTCATGGCAAAGGAGTTTTTACCTGGAATTTCATTCATTAAAGGTGAAAAGTGGCTTATGTCAAAAATGAGCGTTTCAGAGCGATTGGAGGCTGTTTTAGCACTGTACAGTCGCCTAAGGCTGAAAAGTGGCTTATGTGAAAAATGAGCGTTTCAGAGCGAGAGCAGCCTGTTTTTGCACTAAGCTGCATTTCACTGAAAAAAGGTCTTTCAAACAGGTTTACTAGCCTGAACTGGTTGAATTTGGATCTTCTTCATGGCAAAGGAGTTTTTACCTGGAATTTCATTCATTAAAGGTGAAAAGTGGCTTATGTCAAAAATGAGCGTTTCAGAGCGATTGGAGGCTGTTTTAGCACTGTACAGTCGCCTAAGGCTGAAAAGTGGCTTATGTGAAAAATGAGCGTTTCAGAGCGAGAGCAGCCTGTTTTTGCACTAAGCTGCATTTCACTGAAAAAAGGTCTTTCAAACAGGTTTACTAGCCTGAACTGGTTGAATTTGGATCTTCTTCATGGCAAAGGAGTTTTTACCTGGAATTTCATTCATTAAAGGTGAAAAGTGGCTTATGTCAAAAATGAGCGTTTCAGAGCGATTGGAGGCTGTTTTAGCGCTGAAAAGTGGCTTATGTGAAAAATGAGCGTTTCAGAGCGAGAGCAGCCTGTTTTTGCACTAAGCTGCATTTCACTGAAAAAAGGTCTTTCAAACAGGTTTACTAGCCTGAACTGGTTGAATTTGGATCTTCTTCATGGCAAAGGAGTTTTTACCTGGAATTTCATTCATTAAAGGTGAAAAGTGGCTTATGTCAAAAATGAGCGTTTCAGAGCGATTGGAGGCTGTTTTAGCGCTGAAAAGTGGCTTATGTCAAAAATGAGCGTTTCAGAGCGATTGGAGGCTGTTTTAGCGCTGAAAAGTGGCTTATGTGAAAAATGAGCGTTTCAGAGCGAGAGCAGCCTGTTTTTGCACTAAGCTGCATTTCACTGAAAAAAGGTCTTTCAAACAGGTTTACTAGCCTGAACTGGTTGAATTTGGATCTTCTTCATGGCAAAGGAGTTTTTACCTGGAATTTCATTCATTAAAGGTGAAAAGTGGCTTATGTCAAAAATGAGCGTTTCAGAGCGATTGGAGGCTGTTTTAGCACTGTACAGTCGCCTAAGGCTGAAAAGTGGCTTATGTGAAAAATGAGCGTTTCAGAGCGAGAGCAGCCTGTTTTTGCACTAAGCTGCATTTCACTGAAAAAAGGTCTTTCAAACAGGTTTACTAGCCTGAACTGGTTGAATTTGGATCTTCTTCATGGCAAAGGAGTTTTTACCTGGAATTTCATTCATTAAAGGTGAAAAGTGGCTTATGTCAAAAATGAGCGTTTCAGAGCGATTGGAGGCTGTTTTAGCGCTGAAAAGTGGCTTATGTGAAAAATGAGCGTTTCAGAGCGAGAGCAGCCTGTTTTTGCACTAAGCTGCATTTCACTGAAAAAAGGTCTTTCAAACAGGTTTACTAGCCTGAACTGGTTGAATTTGGATCTTCTTCATGGCAAAGGAGTTTTTACCTGGAATTTCATTCATTAAAGGTGAAAAGTGGCTTATGTCAAAAATGAGCGTTTCAGAGCGATTGGAGGCTGTTTTAGCACTGTACAGTCGCCTAAGGCTGAAAAGTGGCTTATGTGAAAAATGAGCGTTTCAGAGCGAGAGCAGCCTGTTTTTGCACTAAGCTGCATTTCACTGAAAAAAGGTCTTTCAAACAGGTTTACTAGCCTGAACTGGTTGAATTTGGATCTTCTTCATGGCAAAGGAGTTTTTACCTGGAATTTCATTCATTAAAGGTGAAAAGTGGCTTATGTCAAAAATGAGCGTTTCAGAGCGATTGGAGGCTGTTTTAGCACTGTACAGTCGCCTAAGGCTGAAAAGTGGCTTATGTGAAAAATGAGCGTTTCAGAGCGAGAGCAGCCTGTTTTTGCACTAAGCTGCATTTCACTGAAAAAAGGTCTTTCAAACAGGTTTACTAGCCTGAACTGGTTGAATTTGGATCTTCTTCATGGCAAAGGAGTTTTTACCTGGAATTTCATTCATTAAAGGTGAAAAGTGGCTTATGTCAAAAATGAGCGTTTCAGAGCGATTGGAGGCTGTTTTAGCGCTGAAAAGTGGCTTATGTGAAAAATGAGCGTTTCAGAGCGAGAGCAGCCTGTTTTTGCACTAAGCTGCATTTCACTGAAAAAAGGTCTTTCAAACAGGTTTACTAGCCTGAACTGGTTGAATTTGGATCTTCTTCATGGCAAAGGAGTTTTTACCTGGAATTTCATTCATTAAAGGTGAAAAGTGGCTTATGTCAAAAATGAGCGTTTCAGAGCGATTGGAGGCTGTTTTAGCGCTGAAAAGTGGCTTATGTCAAAAATGAGCGTTTCAGAGCGATTGGAGGCTGTTTTAGCGCTGAAAAGTGGCTTATGTGAAAAATGAGCGTTTCAGAGCGAGAGCAGCCTGTTTTTGCACTAAGCTGCATTTCACTGAAAAAAGGTCTTTCAAACAGGTTTACTAGCCTGAACTGGTTGAATTTGGATCTTCTTCATGGCAAAGGAGTTTTTACCTGGAATTTCATTCATTAAAGGTGAAAAGTGGCTTATGTCAAAAATGAGCGTTTCAGAGCGATTGGAGGCTGTTTTAGCACTGTACAGTCGCCTAAGGCTGAAAAGTGGCTTATGTGAAAAATGAGCGTTTCAGAGCGAGAGCAGCCTGTTTTTGCACTAAGCTGCATTTCACTGAAAAAAGGTCTTTCAAACAGGTTTACTAGCCTGAACTGGTTGAATTTGGATCTTCTTCATGGCAAAGGAGTTTTTACCTGGAATTTCATTCATTAAAGGTGAAAAGTGGCTTATGTCAAAAATGAGCGTTTCAGAGCGATTGGAGGCTGTTTTAGCGCTGAAAAGTGGCTTATGTCAAAAATGAGCGTTTCAGAGCGAGAGCAGCCTGTTTTTGCACTAAGCTGCATTTCACTGAAAAAAGGTCTTTCAAACAGGTTTACTAGCCTGAACTGGTTGAATTTGGATCTTCTTCATGGCAAAGGAGTTTTTACCTGGAATTTCATTCATTAAAGGTGAAAAGTGGCTTATGTCAAAAATGAGCGTTTCAGAGCGATTGGAGGCTGTTTTAGCACTGTACAGTCGCCTAAGGCTGAAAAGTGGCTTATGTGAAAAATGAGCGTTTCAGAGCGAGAGCAGCCTGTTTTTGCACTAAGCTGCATTTCACTGAAAAAAGGTCTTTCAAACAGGTTTACTAGCCTGAACTGGTTGAATTTGGATCTTCTTCATGGCAAAGGAGTTTTTACCTGGAATTTCATTCATTAAAGGTGAAAAGTGGCTTATGTCAAAAATGAGCGTTTCAGAGCGATTGGAGGCTGTTTTAGCACTGTACAGTCGCCTAAGGCTGAAAAGTGGCTTATGTGAAAAATGAGCGTTTCAGAGCGAGAGCAGCCTGTTTTTGCACTAAGCTGCATTTCACTGAAAAAAGGTCTTTCAAACAGGTTTACTAGCCTGAACTGGTTGAATTTGGATCTTCTTCATGGCAAAGGAGTTTTTACCTGGAATTTCATTCATTAAAGGTGAAAAGTGGCTTATGTCAAAAATGAGCGTTTCAGAGCGATTGGAGGCTGTTTTAGCACTGTACAGTCGCCTAAGGCTGAAAAGTGGCTTATGTGAAAAATGAGCGTTTCAGAGCGATTGGAGGCTGTTTTAGCGCTGAAAAGTGGCTTATGTGAAAAATGAGCGTTTCAGAGCGAGAGCAGCCTGTTTTTGCACTAAGCTGCATTTCACTGAAAAAAGGTCTTTCAAACAGGTTTACTAGCCTGAACTGGTTGAATTTGGATCTTCTTCATGGCAAATGAGTTTTTACCTGGAATTTAATTCATTAAGGCTGAAAAGTGGGTTATGTCAAAAATGAGCGTTTCAGAGCGAGAGCAGCCTGTTTTTGCACTAAGCTGCATTTCACTGAAAAAAGGTCTTTCAAACAGGTTTACTAGCCTGAACTGGTTGAATTTGGATCTTCTTCATGGCAAAGGAGTTTTTACCTGGAATTTCATTCATTAAAGGTGAAAAGTGGCTTATGTCAAAAATGAGCGTTTCAGAGCGATTGGAGGCTGTTTTAGCACTGTACAGTCGCCTAAGGCTGAAAAGTGGCTTATGTGAAAAATGAGCGTTTCAGAGCGAGAGCAGCCTGTTTTTGCACTAAGCTGCATTTCACTGAAAAAAGGTCTTTCAAACAGGTTTACTAGCCTGAACTGGTTGAATTTGGATCTTCTTCATGGCAAAGGAGTTTTTACCTGGAATTTCATTCATTAAAGGTGAAAAGTGGCTTATGTCAAAAATGAGCGTTTCAGAGCGATTGGAGGCTGTTTTAGCACTGTACAGTCGCCTAAGGCTGAAAAGTGGCTTATGTGAAAAATGAGCGTTTCAGAGCGAGAGCAGCCTGTTTTTGCACTAAGCTGCATTTCACTGAAAAAAGGTCTTTCAAACAGGTTTACTAGCCTGAACTGGTTGAATTTGGATCTTCTTCATGGCAAAGGAGTTTTTACCTGGAATTTCATTCATTAAAGGTGAAAAGTGGCTTATGTCAAAAATGAGCGTTTCAGAGCGATTGGAGGCTGTTTTAGCGCTGAAAAGTGGCTTATGTGAAAAATGAGCGTTTCAGAGCGAGAGCAGCCTGTTTTTGCACTAAGCTGCATTTCACTGAAAAAAGGTCTTTCAAACAGGTTTACTAGCCTGAACTGGTTGAATTTGGATCTTCTTCATGGCAAAGGAGTTTTTACCTGGAATTTCATTCATTAAAGGTGAAAAGTGGCTTATGTCAAAAATGAGCGTTTCAGAGCGATTGGAGGCTGTTTTAGCGCTGAAAAGTGGCTTATGTCAAAAATGAGCGTTTCAGAGCGATTGGAGGCTGTTTTAGCGCTGAAAAGTGGCTTATGTGAAAAATGAGCGTTTCAGAGCGAGAGCAGCCTGTTTTTGCACTAAGCTGCATTTCACTGAAAAAAGGTCTTTCAAACAGGTTTACTAGCCTGAACTGGTTGAATTTGGATCTTCTTCATGGCAAAGGAGTTTTTACCTGGAATTTCATTCATTAAAGGTGAAAAGTGGCTTATGTCAAAAATGAGCGTTTCAGAGCGATTGGAGGCTGTTTTAGCACTGTACAGTCGCCTAAGGCTGAAAAGTGGCTTATGTGAAAAATGAGCGTTTCAGAGCGAGAGCAGCCTGTTTTTGCACTAAGCTGCATTTCACTGAAAAAAGGTCTTTCAAACAGGTTTACTAGCCTGAACTGGTTGAATTTGGATCTTCTTCATGGCAAAGGAGTTTTTACCTGGAATTTCATTCATTAAAGGTGAAAAGTGGCTTATGTCAAAAATGAGCGTTTCAGAGCGATTGGAGGCTGTTTTAGCGCTGAAAAGTGGCTTATGTGAAAAATGAGCGTTTCAGAGCGAGAGCAGCCTGTTTTTGCACTAAGCTGCATTTCACTGAAAAAAGGTCTTTCAAACAGGTTTACTAGCCTGAACTGGTTGAATTTGGATCTTCTTCATGGCAAAGGAGTTTTTACCTGGAATTTCATTCATTAAAGGTGAAAAGTGGCTTATGTCAAAAATGAGCGTTTCAGAGCGATTGGAGGCTGTTTTAGCACTGTACAGTCGCCTAAGGCTGAAAAGTGGCTTATGTGAAAAATGAGCGTTTCAGAGCGAGAGCAGCCTGTTTTTGCACTAAGCTGCATTTCACTGAAAAAAGGTCTTTCAAACAGGTTTACTAGCCTGAACTGGTTGAATTTGGATCTTCTTCATGGCAAAGGAGTTTTTACCTGGAATTTCATTCATTAAAGGTGAAAAGTGGCTTATGTCAAAAATGAGCGTTTCAGAGCGATTGGAGGCTGTTTTAGCACTGTACAGTCGCCTAAGGCTGAAAAGTGGCTTATGTGAAAAATGAGCGTTTCAGAGCGAGAGCAGCCTGTTTTTGCACTAAGCTGCATTTCACTGAAAAAAGGTCTTTCAAACAGGTTTACTAGCCTGAACTGGTTGAATTTGGATCTTCTTCATGGCAAAGGAGTTTTTACCTGGAATTTCATTCATTAAAGGTGAAAAGTGGCTTATGTCAAAAATGAGCGTTTCAGAGCGATTGGAGGCTGTTTTAGCGCTGAAAAGTGGCTTATGTGAAAAATGAGCGTTTCAGAGCGAGAGCAGCCTGTTTTTGCACTAAGCTGCATTTCACTGAAAAAAGGTCTTTCAAACAGGTTTACTAGCCTGAACTGGTTGAATTTGGATCTTCTTCATGGCAAAGGAGTTTTTACCTGGAATTTCATTCATTAAAGGTGAAAAGTGGCTTATGTCAAAAATGAGCGTTTCAGAGCGATTGGAGGCTGTTTTAGCGCTGAAAAGTGGCTTATGTGAAAAATGAGCGTTTCAGAGCGAGAGCAGCCTGTTTTTGCACTAAGCTGCATTTCACTGAAAAAAGGTCTTTCAAACAGGTTTACTAGCCTGAACTGGTTGAATTTGGATCTTCTTCATGGCAAAGGAGTTTTTACCTGGAATTTCATTCATTAACGGTGAAAAGTGGCTTATGTCAAATATGAGCGTTTCAGAGCGATTGGAGGCTGTTTTAGCGCTGAAAAGTGGCTTATGTCAAAAATGAGCGTTTCAGAGCGATTGGAGGCTGTTTTAGCGCTGAAAAGTGGCTTATGTGAAAAATGAGCGTTTCAGAGCGAGAGCAGCCTGTTTTTGCACTAAGCTGCATTTCACTGAAAAAAGGTCTTTCAAACAGGTTTACTAGCCTGAACTGGTTGAATTTGGATCTTCTTCATGGCAAAGGAGTTTTTACCTGGAATTTCATTCATTAAAGGTGAAAAGTGGCTTATGTCAAAAATGAGCGTTTCAGAGCGATTGGAGGCTGTTTTAGCGCTGAAAAGTGGCTTATGTCAAAAATGAGCGTTTCAGAGCGAGAGCAGCCTGTTTTTGCACTAAGCTGCATTTCACTGAAAAAAGGTCTTTCAAACAGGTTTACTAGCCTGAACTGGTTGAATTTGGATCTTCTTCATGGCAAAGGAGTTTTTACCTGGAATTTCATTCATTAAAGGTGAAAAGTGGCTTATGTCAAAAATGAGCGTTTCAGAGCGATTGGAGGCTGTTTTAGCACTGTACAGTCGCCTAAGGCTGAAAAGTGGCTTATGTGAAAAATGAGCGTTTCAGAGCGAGAGCAGCCTGTTTTTGCACTAAGCTGCATTTCACTGAAAAAAGGTCTTTCAAACAGGTTTACTAGCCTGAACTGGTTGAATTTGGATCTTCTTCATGGCAAAGGAGTTTTTACCTGGAATTTCATTCATTAAAGGTGAAAAGTGGCTTATGTCAAAAATGAGCGTTTCAGAGCGATTGGAGGCTGTTTTAGCGCTGAAAAGTGGCTTATGTGAAAAATGAGCGTTTCAGAGCGAGAGCAGCCTGTTTTTGCACTAAGCTGCATTTCACTGAAAAAAGGTCTTTCAAACAGGTTTACTAGCCTGAACTGGTTGAATTTGGATCTTCTTCATGGCAAAGGAGTTTTTACCTGGAATTTCATTCATTAAAGGTGAAAAGTGGCTTATGTCAAAAATGAGCGTTTCAGAGCGATTGGAGGCTGTTTTAGCGCTGAAAAGTGGCTTATGTCAAAAATGAGCGTTTCAGAGCGATTGGAGGCTGTTTTAGCGCTGAAAAGTGGCTTATGTGAAAAATGAGCGTTTCAGAGCGAGAGCAGCCTGTTTTTGCACTAAGCTGCATTTCACTGAAAAAAGGTCTTTCAAACAGGTTTACTAGCCTGAACTGGTTGAATTTGGATCTTCTTCATGGCAAAGGAGTTTTTACCTGGAATTTCATTCATTAAAGGTGAAAAGTGGCTTATGTCAAAAATGAGCGTTTCAGAGCGATTGGAGGCTGTTTTAGCACTGTACAGTCGCCTAAGGCTGAAAAGTGGCTTATGTGAAAAATGAGCGTTTCAGAGCGAGAGCAGCCTGTTTTTGCACTAAGCTGCATTTCACTGAAAAAAGGTCTTTCAAACAGGTTTACTAGCCTGAACTGGTTGAATTTGGATCTTCTTCATGGCAAAGGAGTTTTTACCTGGAATTTCATTCATTAAAGGTGAAAAGTGGCTTATGTCAAAAATGAGCGTTTCAGAGCGATTGGAGGCTGTTTTAGCGCTGAAAAGTGGCTTATGTGAAAAATGAGCGTTTCAGAGCGAGAGCAGCCTGTTTTTGCACTAAGCTGCATTTCACTGAAAAAAGGTCTTTCAAACAGGTTTACTAGCCTGAACTGGTTGAATTTGGATCTTCTTCATGGCAAAGGAGTTTTTACCTGGAATTTCATTCATTAAAGGTGAAAAGTGGCTTATGTCAAAAATGAGCGTTTCAGAGCGATTGGAGGCTGTTTTAGCACTGTACAGTCGCCTAAGGCTGAAAAGTGGCTTATGTGAAAAATGAGCGTTTCAGAGCGAGAGCAGCCTGTTTTTGCACTAAGCTGCATTTCACTGAAAAAAGGTCTTTCAAACAGGTTTACTAGCCTGAACTGGTTGAATTTGGATCTTCTTCATGGCAAAGGAGTTTTTACCTGGAATTTCATTCATTAAAGGTGAAAAGTGGCTTATGTCAAAAATGAGCGTTTCAGAGCGATTGGAGGCTGTTTTAGCACTGTACAGTCGCCTAAGGCTGAAAAGTGGCTTATGTGAAAAATGAGCGTTTCAGAGCGAGAGCAGCCTGTTTTTGCACTAAGCTGCATTTCACTGAAAAAAGGTCTTTCAAACAGGTTTACTAGCCTGAACTGGTTGAATTTGGATCTTCTTCATGGCAAAGGAGTTTTTACCTGGAATTTCATTCATTAAAGGTGAAAAGTGGCTTATGTCAAAAATGAGCGTTTCAGAGCGATTGGAGGCTGTTTTAGCGCTGAAAAGTGGCTTATGTGAAAAATGAGCGTTTCAGAGCGAGAGCAGCCTGTTTTTGCACTAAGCTGCATTTCACTGAAAAAAGGTCTTTCAAACAGGTTTACTAGCCTGAACTGGTTGAATTTGGATCTTCTTCATGGCAAAGGAGTTTTTACCTGGAATTTCATTCATTAAAGGTGAAAAGTGGCTTATGTCAAAAATGAGCGTTTCAGAGCGATTGGAGGCTGTTTTAGCGCTGAAAAGTGGCTTATGTGAAAAATGAGCGTTTCAGAGCGAGAGCAGCCTGTTTTTGCACTAAGCTGCATTTCACTGAAAAAAGGTCTTTCAAACAGGTTTACTAGCCTGAACTGGTTGAATTTGGATCTTCTTCATGGCAAAGGAGTTTTTACCTGGAATTTCATTCATTAACGGTGAAAAGTGGCTTATGTCAAATATGAGCGTTTCAGAGCGATTGGAGGCTGTTTTAGCGCTGAAAAGTGGCTTATGTCAAAAATGAGCGTTTCAGAGCGATTGGAGGCTGTTTTAGCGCTGAAAAGTGGCTTATGTGAAAAATGAGCGTTTCAGAGCGAGAGCAGCCTGTTTTTGCACTAAGCTGCATTTCACTGAAAAAAGGTCTTTCAAACAGGTTTACTAGCCTGAACTGGTTGAATTTGGATCTTCTTCATGGCAAAGGAGTTTTTACCTGGAATTTCATTCATTAAAGGTGAAAAGTGGCTTATGTCAAAAATGAGCGTTTCAGAGCGATTGGAGGCTGTTTTAGCGCTGAAAAGTGGCTTATGTCAAAAATGAGCGTTTCAGAGCGAGAGCAGCCTGTTTTTGCACTAAGCTGCATTTCACTGAAAAAAGGTCTTTCAAACAGGTTTACTAGCCTGAACTGGTTGAATTTGGATCTTCTTCATGGCAAAGGAGTTTTTACCTGGAATTTCATTCATTAAAGGTGAAAAGTGGCTTATGTCAAAAATGAGCGTTTCAGAGCGATTGGAGGCTGTTTTAGCACTGTACAGTCGCCTAAGGCTGAAAAGTGGCTTATGTGAAAAATGAGCGTTTCAGAGCGAGAGCAGCCTGTTTTTGCACTAAGCTGCATTTCACTGAAAAAAGGTCTTTCAAACAGGTTTACTAGCCTGAACTGGTTGAATTTGGATCTTCTTCATGGCAAAGGAGTTTTTACCTGGAATTTCATTCATTAAAGGTGAAAAGTGGCTTATGTCAAAAATGAGCGTTTCAGAGCGATTGGAGGCTGTTTTAGCACTGTACAGTCGCCTAAGGCTGAAAAGTGGCTTATGTGAAAAATGAGCGTTTCAGAGCGAGAGCAGCCTGTTTTTGCACTAAGCTGCATTTCACTGAAAAAAGGTCTTTCAAACAGGTTTACTAGCCTGAACTGGTTGAATTTGGATCTTCTTCATGGCAAAGGAGTTTTTACCTGGAATTTCATTCATTAAAGGTGAAAAGTGGCTTATGTCAAAAATGAGCGTTTCAGAGCGATTGGAGGCTGTTTTAGCGCTGAAAAGTGGCTTATGTGAAAAATGAGCGTTTCAGAGCGAGAGCAGCCTGTTTTTGCACTAAGCTGCATTTCACTGAAAAAAGGTCTTTCAAACAGGTTTACTAGCCTGAACTGGTTGAATTTGGATCTTCTTCATGGCAAAGGAGTTTTTACCTGGAATTTCATTCATTAAAGGTGAAAAGTGGCTTATGTCAAAAATGAGCGTTTCAGAGCGATTGGAGGCTGTTTTAGCGCTGAAAAGTGGCTTATGTGAAAAATGAGCGTTTCAGAGCGAGAGCAGCCTGTTTTTGCACTAAGCTGCATTTCACTGAAAAAAGGTCTTTCAAACAGGTTTACTAGCCTGAACTGGTTGAATTTGGATCTTCTTCATGGCAAATGAGTTTTTACCTGGAATTTAATTCATTAAGGCTGAAAAGTGGGTTATGTCAAAAATGAGCGTTTCAGAGCGATTGGAGGCTGTTTTAGCGCTGAAAAGTGGCTTATGTCAAAAATGAGCGTTTCAGAGCGATTAGAGGCTGTTTTAGCACTGTACAGTCGCCTAAGGCTGAAAAGTGGCTTATGTGAAAAATGAGCGTTTCAGAGCGAGAGCAGCCTGTTTTTGCACTAAGCTGCATTTCACTGAAAAAAGGTCTTTCAAACAGGTTTACTAGCCTGAACTGGTTGAATTTGGATCTTCTTCATGGCAAAGGAGTTTTTACCTGGAATTTCATTCATTAAAGGTGAAAAGTGGCTTATGTCAAAAATGAGCGTTTCAGAGCGATTGGAGGCTGTTTTAGCACTGTACAGTCGCCTAAGGCTGAAAAGTGGCTTATGTGAAAAATGAGCGTTTCAGAGCGAGAGCAGCCTGTTTTTGCACTAAGCTGCATTTCACTGAAAAAAGGTCTTTCAAACAGGTTTACTAGCCTGAACTGGTTGAATTTGGATCTTCTTCATGGCAAAGGAGTTTTTACCTGGAATTTCATTCATTAAAGGTGAAATGTGGCTTATGTCAAAAATGAGCGTTTCAGAGCGATTGGAGGCTGTTTTAGCACTGTACAGTCGCCTAAGGCTGAAAAGTGGCTTATGTCAAAAATGAGCGTTTCAGAGCGATTGGAGGCTGTTTTAGCGCTGAAAAGTGGCT